>NC_056726.1:611645199-611677699 GCF_019279795.1 Protopterus annectens
TGTACTTCTTAGGTTAATGACATCAGCAGGACTGCTAATGTGGGGCACTGTGAAGTGTACTGGGTGGAAATGGCCTAAAAGTCTACCACTAACTAACACACACTTACTAGGACTGAGATTAGAACCCCTACCTATCTAGTTATTTTTACTATAGTGTTACACAATTATCGCACACACCACAGAGCTTATAGGGTTGATAATTGGCCAGTGTTACTTCTAAGGTGAATGACATCAGCAGATCCTGTAAAGTAGGGCAATGGGAAGTGTACTGGGTGAGAAAGGCCTCTTAATACTTAAACCTACAGACACACACACACAAAGGCAGTTGATGTGCTATTACAACCCCCACGTCAGTACTATCACACAATGGATCCCAACTTCATGCTGGCATGTGCAATTGGTGGCAACTGGTATGCAACTGGCTGCAGCAGGACATTAGTCTATGCCATTCAGGCTATCCCTGTGTACAACTCACTCTCTGTGTGTGTCTCCCTGTGTGTGTCTCTCTCTCTCTATCACTGTCTCTCTCTTCCCCATGTGTATGTATGTGAATGCTTGACATATTGTTATATATTGCCCATATATATGCCTATGCATCTCACGCAACAGATGCATATATATCACATATGGGCCACCTATAGCTAGCTGAGGGTAATCCTGTCTGATGTGTGTGTAGGGACAGTTAAGGTGTACATAGCTGTATGAATGCAAAGAAATATCTGCAGAATACACTTCTATAGTCCGATGTGGGCTCTGACATGGCTCGTGATTCTCTAAGTATAGGAGCATGCCCAGTATGACTTTCTATAGTGAGAGTGGGACTCCATTCCAGAGATAGGTGCAGTCTGGTCCAGGGTTTTGTGTGCTACAACCATACCTCTCAAAAGTAAACAGGATTTTCCTAGGGGTACAGGGTTTGTTTAAGCAGACATTTTCTGATATATCTGTTGTCTGACACTGGAATGTACTGTGTCATTACCTAGTGACAGACATCCTCAGATCATCACAGTGCTTCACCAGAGGAATACAAGAAGTATGATTCACAGACCAATATTATGAGCCCAGCTATATACATTCTTGTCCAAAAAGGCAAGTTGAGAGGTGTGGCTACAGCCGGTTGACTGATGAAGCTGTGTACACAGTCCTGTTACTTGGTGATATACTGGCTGGGGATCTCCTGCTTCTGTGGTATTCTTCTTACCTGCAAAGGCATATCCTGGTGTGGCAATACCTCTCAAGTGTACATTTTCTGGCAGATTGCCCAGGTGTTTGTCTAGAAGTTTTGTCCAGTCTACATAAACTTGTGTTTTTATGGCAAGTTAATTGCATATAATTAAAGAACAATGACAGACGTTAGTGTTTCAGACTTCATAACCTTCAGACAATTCCTGCTAATGCAAAACCCATTATTCAACCAACTTTCTCAGTACGTAAGAACAATATTTAAAACACATGCCTATCACTGGTCCTTTGTCCCACGTTTATTTATGACTTTGTCCAGATGTCTTGCTTTCAGAGGTTGAGAGGTATGTGGGTGTGGGTACAGAGTGCATTCTACTTTTCAGAAATGTCCATTATATGTGCAGTATATTCCACATAGCACTGTGACTTTCAGGTATGTCAGTTGCAGAGCACTACAGAGTGATTCAGTGAACCACTGACAGACAATTGTGTACTGGTTAATAGGTTGCTATGACATTAGTAGGATACTGGCCCTGAAGCCCATATAACCCACACAGATGAGAGTGTAGCCCACATTACAACATCTCAGCACACAGAGATCCTGTCCAGCAGGGACACAGTTGGAATCACAGGACTGTATTTTATGTTTCCTGCAAACTTATATAGGAAACACATCGCTAGGGGTATTGAGGCACTTGGCTTGCTGTTGACAGGGAGTGTATTCAACAGATGGAAGAGTGTATGGCACACATATCTGTCCCACTGACAAGCCGTACTGATATCACAGCCCAGGTTGATGCTGTGCCTACTGGTTGATAGAGTGGACCTTCAGTTCCAGATATGCAACAGTCCCATGAAGGCAGGGTCTGGATTGCTTTGTATGCCAGACAGGGATCACCTCAGCAGAGTCCGTATGGAACAGAGTAGAGGGTCAGTAATGTTAGCCTATCTGTGTAGGTTAGGCATTTGGGGGTTGGGGTAAGGCCTTAGTGTTTGCAAGACCCTAGTGTGTGGAGTGTACACAGTCTGTGATGTGTAGGTTTGTGGAGTTCTTATATGATTTTGCCTCTGAGGTGTCCATTGTGTGAGTTTTCTTTTGTTGTGGACCTCCACTTACATGGGTGTGTGTTGTGTATTTGCAGGTGATGTTTACTGACTCCATACACTGCATGACACCTATGTCACTGCACAATTTGTTCTGGTGTGCACATTATCCATTTGTCTGATCAGTGGTTCCCCTTCCCCTTATGTGTGTCTCTTTATCCTTCTTTAGTCCAATCACAGGCTTTGGCCACAGTGCTGCTATGTATTTGTAATTTTAATGTGAGTGGGGTGCATGCCGTTACATCACACACAAGGTTGTGACTTCACATCTCTTAGTGTAACTATTTAGCAGGTCATCCATCATTGCACCACTCCATTTGCTGTGTTCCTTAGACGGTTTGTGTTGCTTTATGTTATTATGAGGCTACA
This sequence comes from Protopterus annectens, assembly GCF_019279795.1. NCBI lineage: Eukaryota > Metazoa > Chordata > Ceratodontiformes > Protopteridae > Protopterus > Protopterus annectens. Next base: position 611,647,855 of record NC_056726.1, read on the forward strand.
TGTGGGCCTAGCTGTCATACCATCAGAGACTGACATCTGGACAGGACAAAATATGACAGTCAGACAAAGGCCCACACATAGGGGACAGGGTGTTAATAGTGTTCTGCCAAACATAGACTGTTGGGAGACCGGTTAGGTAATTGCTTGCTTGCTCTTATGGGTATGACGTCTGCTTCCCCACTGTCTGGAATTGCTGTTTTGACATGACCCTTTCTTGTTTTGCAAATAAGTCAAAGGCAAATGAAATGTTAATGTAAGCAGAACAGATATACGAGGCATACTTGTGCTTCTTCCGTGACAACCTGCATCATTCCAGGGATATGGCTGCTGGTCAGTGACATGTTATCATTGCTGACACAGAAAGGTGGCAGCCTTTTCTAAACAGGCAGTACATTGACCTTCATGTACCTGCTGTCCTACTAGGCACCATACCTCTCAGCTTCTGAGAGCCAGACATCCAAACAAAGCCATAAGTAATTGGGGGACAGAGGCCTAAATATAGGGACCATTTTAAGTATTGTCCTTACAAACCTAGAAAGGTGATTCAATAACAGGTTTTGCATTAGCATGCATGTTCCTATAGGGTATGTTGGCTGACACTACAATCTGTCATTATTTGTTGACCTTAGTCTTATGTGATTTGCCAGTGACTTGCCAGACAACCACTATTTCATGATATATAGACCACAAATGTGTTGCAAACCTCTGGACATTCTGCAATAGGTCAGTACAGTTGAGATGTATGGTAGGCACTGTGTAAGTTACTCCAAGCTGTGTACTGTCCATATGTGTGGCTCCCTGTCCATGACCTGTCCAACTTTCCTGCAATAACATATATTGATATTTGGATATTGTGTACAACTCCTACCAGAGGTGTAGCTGCCATGCAGAATAGTTGGCACTTCAGTTATTAGAAAATGGCCCTGTCAATCACAGTACTGTACCTAGGTCACTACTACACAACAGCCGGGAGTAAGTGCTGGCCACATCCTGACATTAACCATATATATACATAGCTCATTGACTCCTGCATATTGTGGGCATGCAACAAGTTATTATGTTGATTGGGACAGGCCTGGCAATGTGTGGTCTGCTGCTATTTCCCTACAAACATACATATTACTGCATTTCTATAAGAATATGGGTGTGGGGTGGGCACACCTATCAACTGTACCCATTTACACAGACTGTGCTGATATTTGCTTTACATCTTGGTCCCATTTAGCATAGTATTGTGCCCTGTCTTACAGACTAGAGGCATATCACTATAGACCACAGGTCAGATTGCAGTGGCATACATTTGAGTTTCAGACTTCTTAACCTTCAGAGCCTTGCTGCAACTGCAAGATCTGCTGTGTTATCACTGTGTAAGTCTGTCAGGGGATATTTCATTATTGTCACCATTTTTGCCCTTTGCCAGACATTTCTTTATGGTTTTCTATGGCTGACCTTGCTGGGTGAGACTGTGGGGTGAGTATGGGACTGCACACTGAGACCCATGCCTGTGAACTATGACCCCCCCCCCCAGTTAGTTAGCCTCCTACATATACTGCTGTGGGATTTGTCACCTTGGGTACTACTGCATAGTGTGGGGAAGCCAGTACTGGACAAACATTTCCTGCTGTCCCACATAAATGTCAGTTGTCTGCTGCTATCCCAGTAGGCCTCCCCATTCCCTTGCATGCATGCAGCTATACCATAGATATGCTACCAGAACATACTACTCCACTGATTTATTGTTAAGAAGACTGACTTACATTGTGCCTGTGGCAGTTGTGAGGACAGTGCTTGAGGGCTGCCTATATCGGATGCACAAAGTACACTGCCTATACATGGTACAGAACAGGTAGTGTGATGTGTGTGGCATCCATTTTACTGGGTGTGTGAGTCAGAGAGAGGTGTCAGTGCCTGGGTCCCTACAGCATCAGTGTGTGTGCACTATGTGTTGCCTCTTTGCCAAGGCCAAGGCATACTGTGCATGCCTCCATCTGCCTACAGGAGCTGGCTCAGGGGGTTCCTCCTCCAAGTCTCTCTGTGCCTGTAGGGACCTGGCAATGGTGGGGAGCTGTGTGGCCCTTCCCTGTTCCTGCTGAAGCTGTTTCTGCAGGATCATACTGTGTAGCACAGCACATACTATGAACATGTTTGTTCATGTGGCTGGAGAGTACTGCAAGGCTCCACCAGATACGTCATGGCAGCGGAACTGTGACTTGAGCATCCCAAACACACACTCTATAATGATCTTGGTTTGTGCATGTGCCTCATTATGGCATTCTTGAATGGGTGTGTGTGAATTTCTGATGGGTGTCATCATCCACGGCTCCATTGCATAGCCAGCATCCCCTACCAGATGGCCATATGGGATTTCTCCCCTGGCAAATCCCTGGCACAGCTGTGAGAAATGCAAGATGTTGGAGTTGTGATAGTTTCCAGGACTGCCAGCGCACACATTCATGATAATGCCCTGGGCATTGCACATGACCTGGCTATTGGAGTGAAAGCCCTTGCGGTTTACATAGACCCTATCCCCTGGGAAAAACCAGACTGAAGGGTGTTTGCATACTTTATACTGGTGTGCTGCAGATGCTTTCCCACAAACTCTGCACCATTGGAGTAAACCTGGGAAGTTTAACTGACAAAATGCTAGGGGCTGTTACATATTGTAAATGGAATACCTTAGTTTGAGAATTTACATATGTGGGATATAACACTGTAATCATGTTACAAATAAATGACTGCTCACTTCTAGGGAAGTAACCTGTTTCTGATTACCTAGATTGCTTTACAGTTGTATATAAATTAGTGTTTCAAGGTGTTATTACACCATATTGTGTGCATGTCTATATGTTTATATAGTGCAGAGACAGAGTAAATGTCTGTACCTAAAACAGTTAAAATAGCCTAACATTTTTGTTTTGTTTTCATTTAAAATATTATTTGAAAAATGACATTCAGTATAATAAATCCTTACATGAGAATATGATAACATCCCTTTAACTTACAACTAATATTTTTATTATGTTCCTAAATTTCTGCATGCAGCTTTTTCCTACACCCTTTATAGACCAGAATCATATATCCATACATTTGCTTTTTATGCAGTATATACAGTTGTTATTTTTCATATGTTTCTCCATAATGTATATTAGAGTAGCATGCTGCTGCATTTCACTGTTTTGTATTTTGGCCCATTATTCTCAAGGTGAGATTTGTTGCTGTATTTTAATCATGAACTCTTTTTTACCTGTGCCTTGATCAAAAATGGACTGCCCAGCTGGACTATTCAGATTAAAACACAAATAAATGCAATACATACTAACATATAAAACATAAATATTTGCAATAGAATAAATTAAATTCTTAATTTGATGTGACACTAGTAGGTGCAGAGTTGAACAGTAGAAAATATCTAGGTAATTTGCACAATAAATTAATATCTGCTGAGTGTGGGCAAGATGGTGAACAGTTAGCAGCACAGATTTTTTGCTCTGCTTCTTTTCAGTTATTCCAATAGGATTCAATAATATGTACTTAATGAATACTCTTCTATGACAAAAATGTGAATATTTGAAACAAGTTTAAAATAGTATTTGGAAGTAAAAGTGAGCTTTGTGATTCTTCTGTATAATTTTCCCGTCAGATGTTTATTAAGTGTTTTAGCAAAATGAGCCACTCTAAAGTTAATTCTCAGGAGAACTTAATGAAGAAAAAATTACAGTCTGTTTAAGTAGAATCCAGGATCTTTCAGCTGAAATGAACAAGCCTGAGATTAAAATGGACAATATAAATGAGGATTGTAAGAAACAAATGGATTTAAGTTAAGTTATAAAGCAACATTCAGTACAGATCTCAGAAACAGAGGAAGAAGTAAATGACTTGAGTGGAAGAATTCCAGAAAATGAAAACCCAACAGAATTCTAAAATATAATACTTTGCTTTTGGAAAAAAAATGGAGGACTTGGAGAGTAGATACAGAAGGAATAAGATCAGAATATGTGGAATTCCAGAGAAAGAGGAAGGAGATAATATGATACATTTTCTAAATAACTGGTTACTTAAAACTCTAAACTTACCTGAAGCTCTTTCTTTTGGTATTGAGACAGCCCATAGATCTCTTTCAGATTCCTCCCTGAAAAATAATCCAATCTCTCCTAAGTCAGTTATTGTTAAATTCCTTTCCAGTCGGGAGAAGAACTTGCTGTTAAAGATTGCATGGGAAAATTATCCAATAAAAATGAAAGAAAATACTATTAGATTAGATAATGACGATACTTGTTATGTTATGATAAAAGAAAGGCTTGTATCCAATTTATAAAAAACTTAAAGAAACTGAACATTAAATCTCAACTCATTTTTCCAGCTGGAATCAAGATTTTTTTTTTTTTGCCTGCTGGACAAAAAACTTTTAATATGCTTGAAGATGCTTTGGAGTTTACACAAAAGAAAAAAAAAACTTTTGGACAAATCTGAAGAAATGGACTGGTCTTTCACTAATTTGAAGAAACAAGCAACTAGAAATGGAAGGACAGCAAAAGAAAAAACTGAGAAAAGTGATGGTATATAGTGCTATTCTAATCTATTTTACTATGTTATTCTATTAAATATTCTTTTATCATCCTCATAAGAATATTATCCATCACAAAGTAAAACCTTTTTTTTTATTTATTTACTAAAATTACTTTCTTTCTCTTATTAGCAGTATTTTTTTGCTCATTTCCATTCATATTTTTCTGTCTGTCTAATGGAGGGCATGCATGTTTATAGAAGAGTTTTTACTTGTAATGGTGGATATATTTTAGTTTTGTATATAAATATATGATATAACTACTATGATTTTTGGCATAGCTTCTGAATGTGTGTTGTTATTTTTCTCGTAATGAAACTTTAGTTAAACTATATGCTATTGTAGAAATGCTAGCTGCCTTTTTAAATATTATGCTACATGAATATTTACTTCTATTTATTTGAATGTGTTTAAAGTGAACAGTGACTGTGCCAGTGCATTTTATAACTAACTGTAAGATTGTTTGTTCCCAAATGCCATAAATGGCTTTTTTTTCAAATTGCGGCTTGCCTAATGCAATCTTTTTACAACAAAACAACTTATTTTCTCTTTTCTTCCCACTTTTAACAATGTGAAGTTAATAAGAAGGCAGTTTTAATCTGTCTCAAGTTTGTTTCACTCACTGTAGCTGCTTGGCTTCATTTTAGAATGTTCTTTGAAGAAGGATGTACTTTTTGACCTTATACTGCCTTGGAAACAGGATGTAACTGCAAAGCATGTTCAAATGAGCAGCGAAGAAGAACAAGCAAGTAAAATGAAGCTTTACATTCATGGTTAATGTGTTGAATGGTTTGCAATGTTTTTGTTAAATATTATCTTTACATTTATTTATATGTTTATGCATATTTACATAGTGCAGTCATTTTATATCCTGTATACAGCTTTGAGATCCAATGATGTTCTGCCATGCTTTATAAGTACATCTAAGCAAATAACTTTGGATTGCATCTTTTAATACATACATTATGGGATTTATATGTAGATATACTGCAGTATTCAATAAACTCCATATAGGCTTCGTGCAGAGCCTAGATTGAGTTTACATGTTTGCACAATGGTGCAAGGTGAGCTGCAATGTGCAATGCATATTAATGAGGTACTGCATGCCTAAGCTACTTTTCTCTGCTGGCTACAGTGTTGTTGATTGTGCAACCTTATAAGTAAATGCTTATATGATAGCAATTCCATGTAAAGGAGAGCATCTACGGTGCACAAATTTGTGTGGAATGCCACAGTGATCACCAGGGCTTTACACATAGCTTAACCTTGTCAGCAAACATGGATAGCAATTCTGTGTAAGGAAGAGTACCCGCAGTGCCTGGATTTGCATGCAATGCTACAAAGATCTCCAGGAATTTTACAAATAGCTATCATTCTTTTAGTGCAACACATCTGCACAGAAGCCAACTTAATGAGAAGATAAACAACCAGTAACAGGGACATATTTGGCATAGATGTCACATAGGAATGCACTAGAATGTAGCATTCACCATGTCTTAGAGGGGCAAATGTGGACAAAGCCATAATAATGGGTGGATAAAGGGTCAGAAATGGAATCAGATTTTTAATATTGCACTTACAAACTTAAGAAGTTGATAGAATATATAGGTTGCACATGAACTGCCTGAAGATCATGAAGTTTGAAACTCAAATGTCAGTCCTCAGTTTCTGACTGTACCCTGCAATAACATGCCAATGATTTGCCAGGAAAAAAAAATGTTATGCGGAAAAGATCACAAATACGAGACAAAATCTGGGCATTCTGCACAGATAAGGACAGTTGAGAGGTATGCACTCAAGTGTATGTAATATTGAGTCACATTAGTGCATAGATTATCCAAGTGATATGGCAGAAAACCACATATTAGTTAAGGAAACATCTGGACATCCTGGGAATATCTGGACAGTTGTGAGGTATAAATGTGAAGTATATGGCAAATGCAGTACAGGACAGTGTAACTACAGTACAGAATATTGCGATATTCAATTCCTGGCATTCTGTACTGAAGTTGTTTTAATAATTTATAATAGGACATGGGACAGCCATGCAAAATGATCACCCAGGGGAAATATGTGTATTGAACAGGGACACACAGATGAATTGTAGGAATTAACACAGGGAAAGAGTACAGATGAAACTCCCACATGTATAGCAGATGAGGGCATATCAATGGAAAATGGTTGTAGCAGCACACTAAGTACATATCTATATGGTACAGTACAGACTGGACACTGAAAATGTGTTGTCTGTGACTGTCACTCAAGATAACATAAGAATGGGGAGGATGTCTGTGTGAGATAAGCATCCTTACATAAATAATGCAGGGGACATCTATCAGGGATCTGACATACAACTGGGGTCGGATACATATTGGGAAGGCATGCAAAGTGATATATCTGAATATGAGTGTACTCTCAGCAGAGGTCTCCAGCAAGGTGGCCACAGGTAAAGGATCACGGCATACATTACATGAACCAACCACAATCATGGACAATATCAGAATAATATTACCACTAATCCCATACCTCTGACGTAACATATGTGATGTGAAGTGATAACAAATGAGCTTGTGCGCACACACACACACACACACACACACACACACACACACACACACACACACACACACATGCACACACATGCACACACACACTCACGCACACATGCACACATGCACACATACACACACACACACACACACACACACACACACACACACACACACACACACACACACACACACACACACACACACACTTGACAACAAATATTATACATCCACACTCTATGAGGGCAACCACACACACTGTCCTTCTACTGTGATGTCTGTAGGAGGTGTTAGGAAGGACACTGCTATACCTGTATGCCACAGTATGGTCAATACAGGCTACATGCCTTGTGTGCATGGCATATATCTATAGCACAATCCACACTGTCATGAATGATATACATGCCATTAATGTTGTCAAACACCTATGCATGCAGTGTGTGTATAAGCTGAACAGGTAGCACACATGCATTTGGTGTAATAATGCTCTAAGGCCAAGAACACCGCATCAATGGGCCCAGACAATATCCCAGTATGCTGTCTAAATAGCGTGAAACATGATCTATCAGGCCCTCTGGAATTGCTTCATGCATGGAGAAAAGCAACAGTCATCCCTCTGCACAAAGTTGGCCCTGCAGCCCTGGAAATTATAGACTCATAAGTCTCTCTAGTCTTATATGTAAACATTGGAAAGAATTATCATGGAAATGGTCAATAGTGATATAGTAAACCACAAGACACTGGACCCAACCCAGTTTGGTTTTGTCAAGGGCAGGACATGCCTACTCAATCTAGTGGACTTCTTTGAGAAGGGCACCAAAGCAATGAATGAGGGCAAAATGGTTCACACTGCCTACCATCAACTGGCCAAGGCATTTGACACAATACTCCACTCAAGCATTGTTGACAAACTAAAGAGGGTAGGTACAAACCCATATATCACCCAGTGGAGAGCCAACTGCCTCAGAGACAGGACCAAGAAGTTAGAATTGGGGAGTCCACCTCTACAAAGAGGTCAGCCACAAGTGCAGTCCCTCTGGGATCTGTTCTTGGACCAGTCCTTTTTAGAACTTAATTCTCTGAAGTTAGGGCCAATGCCAATGGTCTCTGGCTAACTAAATTTGCAGATGATTGCAAATTAGGAACTGTCATCGAATTCCACACTGACACAAATTTTCTCCATGAAGGACTGACACAGATTAACAACTGGTGTCAGTCATTGACTAAAACTAAATGACAAGAAATGTTTAATAGTATCCATCAGGAAATCATCTGCCCCTGGTAACTATCATATTGACAACACACACCTTAGAGTTGACCCAGTAGTTATAGACACACATAGAAAATAATCTAGCCTTTGACCATCACATGTCTACAGTAGTGAGGAAATCACTCTATGTTATGCAGCTTATAAACAAATGCATGGCATCTAGGTCCAAGGAAGTCATTGTTCCACTGTATTCTGCATACATCAGATCTATCATTGAGTAGAATGCCCCCTTTTGTATGTACCTAACAAGGCATATCCAAAAATTGGAATGTCCACAGAAGTTCCTCACTAAAAGAATATAGGGCATAAGTAAAATGTCCTGTGCAGATGGCCTCAAGGCCCTATCTCTGTATTCTGTCTACTACAGGCTTTGGAGGGGAGATCTATGCTTGGTATACAGGGCATTGTCAGACCCCACTCTGATGGACTTCCTGTGTATCCATAAAAACAAGCACCAGAACTACCCATTTTAATTACTTAAACCTTGTGTGTGATATAAATAGGACCTGCTGGAGATACAGGCATGTAGCCCAAAGACTAACCTATCTCTGGGACAAGTTTCCATTCCATGTGGAGCAGAGTTCCTCTCTAACACAATTGAGATGTAGCTTGGACAATTGGATGGGAAACAGGAAATTCATCCCTGGTATTGCACCTATGTCTATAATGGACACAGACAACCTGTAAATGGTTCATCTCCCAGCCCCTGTTTGTTAATGTTTCATCTCCCAAGACCCTGCTTACACTTATCAAGGATATCAGAACTTATCAAAGATTTGGGATGCATGGCTAGGCTTCAACAATGCCTTGTGGTCATTAGCCTAATAAACAGCTATGAACCTATTATTGTTCCCCACCATCCGACAGTCATGTATGTTCTCCAGAAAGAATACCTTAGGTATGGCCAATAAGCTGTGTGACAGCACACTGTGACAAAGATGGTGCACTTGAGTTACACATCACTGGAAGATGTGTATGGAAGTACTTGAAGAAGGGTTCATTGTATAGTTATTGGTGTGATGAAGTCTGGGAACCATGAATTTATTATGGCCTCTGATATGCATGTCCTTCACATACCCAGTACTTGTGTTACATTCACGGAAGTAGTCAGAACTGTGACCACATGTTGATTGATGTGCCTCTTACTGTCTACTCCACAACACAGGTCACATACCTATAGGTCTGATTATAGGGTGCAATGTCCAAATTATACTTGGGTGTTGTGCCTGTTTCCTGATTCAACAAATCACTCAATGTGTCTCATCAATGCAGGTGTTGCCATGGCTGTGACAGCAGTCTTTGGTATGTGTTAATACTGTCTTTATTATACTAACATCACAGTTGAATTCAGTTATTACACACAAACTGTAGTCTTTCTGGCAGCTGTTTGGACACAGCATGTGTATGTCATCTGTGATGTCCATCACTGAACTAATGGATAGGAAAGGGCCTAGCAGACACGCCTAATATACTGACCTGAGATATATGTCATGTCACACATTTCAACATAGTGAGATGGCACATATGGCATACATTGGTCTACCCATTTGGTGATATAGCTGTTTATGGCCACATATGACAGTACTGATGCAATACCTCATTGTGGATTTTTGTCAAATGCCTTGACTTGTTCAAGTTCCACACAATGATACTGTTGTCATCATGCATGCCCTTGATGACCTTTTGAAGACATCTATCAGCTATAATGGACATGATGTAGCAGTAAACATCCACACCACTGGTGCACACACCTGAAATATTACTAGTGTACATATAGAAGAGATCCATGATGACATGTTGGTCTACCTCACAGTCCAGGAAAGTTAGGATGTCTGTATACATGCATGCATCAGGTGCTGTTCCCCCAACTAAGGTTGATGCATGTTGAAGTACACCCTTGTAGGGAAACATAGGCCATGTGAAGGGGGTGTTGAACTGTGTATTCAACCATATCAGGAAGGTTTATGTGCTGGGTCATGCCATAGGTAATCTGTGATGTTGTCATGGTGCAATGATTCCATGTGACAGGCCCAGATGAAGGTAAGATAGTGCGGACTATCTATTGTGACCCTGGCCTCGGATTTTGACACAATTACAAACTCAAGTATCATTGTGAAAAAACCCAAGATGGGGATTAAACCTTAAGTCAGTTGATGGGTAAACAATTGGCTCACTGACAGAATACATCATGTGAAAGTTGGTGAATAAACCTGTACCAGTACAGCTGTTATGACTGGCAAACCCCAGGGTTCTGTGGTTGGCCCTTCACTGTTTGAATTGTATTTCTCAAAAGTTCAGGCCGAAATATATGACCTTTTCCTTACCAAGTTTGCTGATTCTTGCATATTTTATGCAATCATTGAGCCAGCCAATGGGTATAACATAGTACAGGAGGAGTTCACACAGACAACTGAATAGTGACAAAGGCACATGATCTAAAAATAAATGCAGAAATATGTGTTTGTAATATTGTCCATCTAAAAAGTGCAATTCCATGTTAATCACAGCATTGCCAACAGTCCTGCTATGCAGAAACCTAGTGATGCAAGCACTGGGAACACATTTAGATGGCAATCTGAACTTTGACCACTAACTGTCCACACTGCTATTGAAGGCTTCTGTTGTGCACATGCTAAGTTACCCCATTATATTTATATTTTAGGACTGTATGACAGCACTGTAGTCAAACCTAATTACAACACTAACAGAGTATAATGCTCTTTTTTACATGTACCTTCCAGACACGTGTAGCAGCTGGAGAGACCACAGGGCTTTTTCAGCAAGATAAGACAGGGCCTACACACCATGCCATCATGTATGTGGAGAGATAGGAAGCCATGTCACTGTAAACTTTATTGTATAGGATGAACTGACTTCTGCCTGGCCCCCAGGCCTGTCTAACCCTGCTGTGGTGAGAATACTACATGTGATATAGCTGATGACATCAGAAGTGTCTGTTGAGGAGGAGATGACAGTATCCCACATGCTGGTGTAAAAATCTCTCTATAATGTCAAGCAACAGTTCACACACACACGCAATTGACTGCGGTGAGAGCAGAACCTCTACCTGTCTAAGTACACAGGCTATAGGACGTGGTACTTTATGCAAGTGCTACAGCTCATGTCTAACTAGGAATGTGTCGGGCAACACGTTATAGCTAATGATATCAGCACAGTCTGTTTAGGAAAAGATAACAGTGTTCCACATTCTGGTATAAATCTCTGTAATGTCAAGCAGCAGCTCACACACACACAATTGACTGCAGTGAGAATAGAAGCCCTACCTGTCTAACTACCTATCTATGTGCATAGAGTACAGAACAGTATGTGATGCAAATGCCACAGCACAAGTCAGATTTATACAAGAGTGCAGATGAACTTATAGTAAATGACATCAGCAGGCCATGTGGGAGACAAGAAGTTGGGAGACCTATATGAAATGGATGTGTAGCTATAAGCAAGTATCAAAATACTGGAAATCCATGTAATTGGAGAAGTAACTGCAGGACACACACATCTGCTCTGCTGTCTAGACAAACAAACACAGACACACACACACACACACACACACACACACACACACACACACACACACACACACACACACACACAGAGCAAGTTGACTGCAGTGAGAAAAGAGCCCCTACCTATCTAAGGTGCACAGACTACAGAACACAGTATTTAATGCAAGCATCACAGCTCAAGTCTGATTTATACAGGAGTACAGGTGAACTTATAGTAGACAACATCAGCCAGTTGGCTATCCATCTAGAACTGTATGGCTTAAATCACAGATGGGAGATTTTTGTTATGAGACATGAATGAGGGATAGTGTCAAAGGCCTTGGATAACTCAACATAGGAGGTATGTCCTGTTATCCATCAGCCAGGTCTTTGGGATCAGTATCCAAGAAGTCCATAAAGATCAATAAGCAATATCTACTCTTGCCAAACCCAAAATGGGTAGGGTCAAGTGTGTTGAAGGTCACCTCTGTCCCTGTGGATATGATCCATGATGATTCCTGCAGTAGCCATGCAGATAATGCTTTTTAGGCATATGGGTCAGTAGTTGTAGTTTTGCATGTCACCAGATTAATGTGCATTGCACAGCACATAACATTTGATATTACATTTTGTAGTGTGGTTGATATATGTGTGGAAAGAGTACTGAGACCTCATGGTTGTAGTGCTTGGAAGGTGCCAACACATGGATGTAGTTTAAGTATATGACATACAGTTTGATAGGGCCATCACTTTGTAATGTTTCTACATGTACTTTCATGTCATACAAAGGAAGTGGACACTAAACAGCAGAAACAGTATAATATATAGATTTCCATAACACAAGGAGCAGTGGGTTTGTGCGATGGTTAGTAAAGTGTATACACATGCAAGATGCACCTGTTTGTGCATTGCTAAGCAGCACACAAACGCAAGCTGCATTGCTAAAGTCTGACAGTTAGTACCAAGTCCGTGGAATACACCTGCTACTTAACTGACTCTGTGGCAGCAGGTGTTAATGCAGTAATATGATCCTTCATGGGCCCAGATGGTACTGTGTTGGAATACAGCTGTATCTAATACTTTTAACTACTTTTGCTTTACCGTTGGTGCGCAATGTGCACCATTGCACAATGATGCATTAAAGAAAACAGGGGAAGATAGGACAGAAGTGAAATGCAAATGCTAAGGTCTTACAGTTAGTATTGATTCTCTGGAATACACCTGCTACTTAAATGTGTGGCAGCACATATTAATGCAGTTAATGCAGTAATACATTCCTTTTTTTGAGGCCAGATGGTACTGGGTTTGAATATTGCTGAATCTAACACTTTTAAGTAGTTTCACATTTCCACTGATGGGCATTGCTGTGCAATGCATCACACAATAATGCTGTAAAGAAAGGAATTGGGTAAGATAGGACAGTGGTGAAATGGGGAGCATGCAAGGGGAAGAACAAATGGAAAGCAATACAGGAATGTGCAGGAGGGAGGTAGAAAAGAACCCTGGATATCCATTTCTTCAACAGTACAAATTGACAATATATGCAGAATATTAGCTGAATTTGGACTACTACCTCCAGATAGAGGAGTGACCACAACACAATCATGTTGCATAGCCAATTGGACTGAATCACATGTGTGAAATGTAAAGCTATGTATGGGACATTTTTTTTTTTTTGTGGGACAGGTGCCAATATTTTTGTTGTTGTTGAGAGAGAGAGAGAGAGAGAGAGAGAGAGAAGAATGTTGTGGAAGGGACATAAATATGTCTGGAGTCTGATAAGTACGGTAGGTGAGGAATCAATTGCAGACAGACAAGACAAACAAGAAAAGACACAAGGATGGTGATGGACATAAGAGGTCGATGGACACCATGGATGGGGTGAGGATGGGGACATCCAGGACCCACAGACGTCAAGCTAGTTGACACTGAGAATCAAGTCGTCCCCCACAAAACTGTCATCACCGTCAACTCACTCTGCCACTGGATAGAGCACTTGACATCTCTTTCTCCTCCTCCTGGTCCTACAGAAAATGAAGGAGAGCAGCCCCTCCATCTGGTATAGGTGTGCATCAACAGTGCAGCACACAACCTTATGCACCATTCCTGGCAATTCAGCATGGGTGATAAACTCACCACCCCTGCCACTGCTCCCAGAGGGAACCACTGGCCTATCCTCAAGAGCAGAACTACCTGAAGGGGCAGGTAGTGCACGGGCAGCAGAAGTGGTGCTGCCAAGTAGGCTTCCATATACGCTCAGCTACTGTGCCAGGGCCAGTGGAGTGGGGGCAGGTGGAGCCTGTTGTGCAGACCTACCCTGCTGTGCTGTGCTGTGGGGCATTTCATGATGTGGTATACATGGATGACATGGACACATTTTGACAACACATAATAATAATAAAATAAAACAACAACAAAAAGAGATAAGGGTTGGGCTGAGAGAAAAAAAAGAGGTAAGATTAGTATCTTCATATGTAACATAACAATTCTTTAATACAATTATTTGACTCTATTATCATAACCTTTACTCTTAAGACTACCACCCCCAACAGATAACATATTACTTTTATAACTACCAGTTCCTAACAGATGCACACTGTACTACAGACTGCAGCAAGTACACCTTTATATGACCATATATTGCACATATACATGTTCCAATTATCCAGATTACAGTTTCCAGCAGAGCATGTGTGCCACTGGTATAGAGCTTTTAGTTTAAACCTTTAAGTTATACATAACTGAATAATTAACCGTTATTGCATAGTTGGGAAGTGTGGTATTTGAACCCACCACCTCTGACTAAAGTCTAATAGTGTACTCTTGATTTGTTCTACAGACTAATCCATGGATACTTGCTTTTACAGTTGGAATATGCATATTCAGTTTGATACAACTGTATAAAATACCAAACAAGCTATCTTTGTTTGTGCTTCAGATTAATACATGCATACTTGCCTTTACAGCTGAGATATGCATGCTCAATTTGATACAACTGTATAAATACCAAAAAAGCTATATTTAACTATGCTAAAATAACACTATTCTACTTCTGCATACATACCACATACCTCCCTCATCCTCACCAGTCTAGTGGCATGAGTCCTAACATTGCACTTCCCCCTGCATGAAACCTCTTGAAAAACAGAATAGGAAACTATTATGAATATCAGCCTTGCCTATATTCAGCTTTTAAACCTTACAAGTACTCTTTGTATTTGATACTTACACATCTGTAGGATGTCATCTGTCCTAAATTCCTTGATCCAAGCATCAAAGGCACCTCTCTTCCTCAAACGTAGGTCAATAAAGTGGTGCCTATATTAGTCACCAGTGCGGGGGATACTGGTGGCACTGGTTACAGCCCAATCCAAACTATATCTAGCCTCTGACTTATACTGGGACCCAGAATAGTCCCCCTTCAGCAACTTGGCACTGTGATGTTCCACTAGGAGTACAACAAAAATATTGGGCTCCTGGACACCCCATCTCTGAGACCTAAATATCAGACCCACTCCAGTAACACCTGCCATGTCTTCCATGGATCAATAGCAATGGAGACTGATGTTTTTCTGCCATTTCCATTTATCGTGTTTAATGGGAGTGTACTCACTGTTTGAAATTGTTGTGCACCACAAACCATCATGTAAACATGGTGCATGATGGTAAATGGTGCACAACAGTGGAAAGCAATGCAATTTCAACATTTTTTGATGTACAGGCACTTGTGTAAGTGTGTTAGCCAAATGTGAAGACCATGCCAGTCCAGAGAGCAGAAATATACTTACAGGAACATAGTGCACAGTATATCCACAGTCATACATTTGATAATAAATGTGATAATACATAGATAAATAAATAAAGAAATAACTGATACAGTATTAGTGTGTCAGCCCTAATACATATAATTAATATCAACTACACTATGTCAAGTTTTATGAGTGAGAGTGACTATAACGGGAATTGGAACAACAGTTAAAAGTGTATGGAATATGCTGTATTTGAACCGTGTAACATGTGCATGGCAGTCTGACATTTACGCTGTTGCCACAACAATATTAAGAAAACACTCGTTGTTCATTGTTATAAACTGCAATGTCACAACAGTAAAACAAAGTTGTATACCCTGTATTAGGACCCATGGCCATCAGCACTCCAGCCCTACACTTAAACCTGCAGCCACAGGATTAGTTACATGATATTACTATTTTACTATTCATTCTTAAGGTCTTGCTGTTAACCACTACATCTTCCCTTAGTAGGTTTGCACGATACCCAGTAGTATTAATTGAAAGCATCCATTTTCAAGTTTTCACTGTCTGGGTCCTGTCTGCTCCTGGGATCCAGTTTGCACACTGCTGTACTTCACACACACCAGATAAACAAAGCCAAACCTAACATTCATTTTCCTTCGTTTCCAGTGTTTGCACTGAGCGGCACAGCACACAAACACTGGAAAGAAAATAAAATAAAACAGAAAAGAGAGTGAAAAAGATTCAAACCCCATTACTATCTGGCCCCAAAAAGGAAAGTATTAATGCATTAATATGTGCTGCCAGAGAGTCAGTTATGTAGCAGGTGTCATAGACTCAATAATAACTGTCAGACTTTAGCAATGTGGCTTGTGTTATCTTGCATGCATATATACTTTGGTAATTGTTGCATAATGGAAAACTACATATTGTTAAGTATTACTGCTGTTTAATGTCTATTTCTTGTGTATGGCATGACTTTACATGTGGAAAAATATATATAAAAAGAAGATCATATCACACAGTATGTCACATATTTACAATGCAGCCATGTGTTGCCCCCCCCCCACAAGAACTGCAACCCTGGTGCCTCAGTACTTTTTCCACACATACATCATCTGCACTACAGAAAATAAAATCAAATGTTTTGTGATATGCAATGCATATCAATCTGATAAATTATTTTCCTGTGCCACTGTCGAGCAGAGCCACAGAGGTGATCCCCAGGGTGAATTTCCTATTTCCCATCCAATCATCAAGATTTTTCTTGAAGAATGCTAACGAGGAGCTTTGTTTGATATAGATAGGTAGTTTATATAGGTTCATAGGTTTACCATCACCAGATCTGTCTCTTACATCATCCTCAGTTCACAAAACATTCCAGATCTCTCCGACCTAATGAAAACAATATATTTCCAAGTGTTCGCACCGGCAGACAGGTTTTGGCCTATGCGTCCACATCCAAATGCAGTCCAACTCACCAATGAAGGCCCACTTCTAAGTTTCAAGTTGCAATGGTTCTAAAGAGACACAGAAAACTTAAATTGGGGACACTATGGACATCACAGCTGCAGACAACTGGACACTGGACATACCCAACTAGACAAGCAGAACTACAGATCAGCAATACTCATAAGTACAAAACAAAAAACATAAAGTACACAACTGGAGCTGGAGAGGCCACTGCCATACAAGGTGCTGCCATCTTACCACCAGGTTGATAGCAATGTCAGCTTTGATCATTATGTGTCCACAGTGGTAAGGAAGGCCCTTTACATTGTACACATCATAAGTAAGGACATAACATTCAAGACTAAGGACATTATCATCCCTCATCAGACCAATAATAAAGTACACTGTTCCCTTTTGCATGTACCTCACCAGACACCTGCAGTATCTGGAGAGACCTAAGAGGTTTCTCACCAAGAAAATCCAGGAACTTCAACACATGATATACATGGACAGCCCAAAGGCCCTGTCACTGTATTCTGTATCATATACACTGCTTAGAGGTGACTTGTGTCTGGCCTACAGAGCACTCTTGAACCCTGCCTTAATGGAAATGTTGTACCTCTGCAAATCAAATGGGACAAGACTCACTTATCGTGGGGATTTTAACCTAGCTTGCAACATCAACAGGACATGCTAAAGACAGACATGTCTCCCAGAAATTAACACTACTATGGAACAAACTCAGAGTTCACATGAAACTGAGCTCATCAATAACCCTATTTAAGAGTAACTTGGACAATTGGATGGGAAATCATAAAATTATCCTGGGGGTTTCACCTATGTCACTCATAGATGGGGCAACCAGTGCTGATCATGGTTTCTCAAATATGGACTACATATATTGGCCTATAAGGGAACAATGGTACAACTTTACTAGGCTTGAAAAGGTCCTTGGGCCATTAGCCTAGTAACATCCTATGAACCTATGAACCTAGGGTCATTATGGTAGTAGCCTCATATGAACCTATGAAGCTATGAACCTACGCAGACCTGGCAAAATCCTGTCTCACACATGTCCTGTTGATGTCATGTACTATACGTTTGGCTGCAGTCTTGCAAAAGTTAGACTTTTGCCGTGGCATTTGTATTACGTATTGTGTTCTGTGGTCTATGCACTTAGATAGGTAAGGGTTCTCTTCTCACTGCAGTCAACTTTGTGTGTGTGTGTGTGTGTGTGTGTGTGTGTGTGTGTGTGTGTGTGTGTGTGTGTGTGTGTGTGTGTGTGTGTGTGTGCTCTTGCTTGACATCACAGACAACCTTTTACCACAGAATGTGGGACACTGCTATTACCATATTCTCAGCAGACGCTGCTGATCTCATCACCTATATCAGATGTTTGGATATGCAGTCATCCCATCAGGTCTTGGTCAGACACTAGCCTGGGGGGCCAGGCAGACGTCATGTCATCCTATACCAGACAGATTACAGTGACATGGTTTTAACTCTATACACATACATCATGGCATGGTTTGTAGCTCCTGTGTTATATTTCTGAGAAAGCCCTGTGGTTTCTCCAGCTACTGCATGTGTCTGTTGAGGTACATGCAAAAGAGACCATTATACTGCATTATTGTTCTGATGAGGTTTGACTGCAGTGCTGTCATACAGTCTTAAGATCTGAATATGATGGTGTGACTTATGATGTGCACCATACATTTGTCCTGGAAAATCATTAAAGGCAGAAGTTAGAAAATAATGATACACATTGCAGTCTCTGATTTCACAAGCCTTACAAGAGCATTCACTATACAGTTGTGAAATGTTGATGCTATCAACTGTCTAACTTTCCAAGGTCAATATAAGTCAAAGGTACAATGAGCAGTTCAACAACACAAGTGCAGATATACTAAGCACACATTTAACTATGTGCCATGAGCATCAGACACAGGTTTGTATCCCTGAACACAAAAGTTAGAAAACAAGGATACAGCACAGTTATCATGACTTGCACAGGGTGTTGTGTGTGATTGGGGAGGGGTGGAAGTCTAGGTTGAAACAAAAGGTCAGTGACTGTGTGTGAGTAAGAAGAAGAAGAAGACAGACATTGGGATTAAACAACAATTGGTCAGTTAGACAAATGAGTAACTGTTGTGTGTGTACCTGTAGGGGTCCTCCAGGTGAAATTGGTGTGAGAGTATATGCATGAACACAGCCAAGCTATGTGCTAACTCTACATCTAGGTCTTTTGGACAGGTGAAAGCCATGCTTGGTAGAGATAGCAGTTTATCGTTGTCATCCCCAACCACAAGAACTGGCTCTGCCAGGAGTTGCACTGGTACCTCCAAGCCCAAGGTCAGATGCAGTACTGCTACCTGAATGTGACCAATGTCTACTCGATGAACTCCCTTCACAGAGATGCCCAGGACCATGATCCCATGGCCTGTCACATCTGGGTGTGAACAGCACACTCACTGACAGTGCAGTGGAAGTACTGCCCTATGGGAGCATGATTGGGCACAGCCACCTTGTTTGGCAGCAGATGATGTGGCTGACTTATGCCCACGTGGATGCCATTCCCCTCCCAGCAGACAGATGTTCCATTACAGACCATGCTCGTTCCATGACAGACACTCCTCGGTCCATCACAGAAACTCCCTCCCTCTTTCCAACGTGTCATGCATCTGCTTCAGTGACTTAGCAAAACGGTGGAGGCAATCACGCATGTCCAACTGTGCCACATCCACAACCCTGACCATTTGTCTGGAGCACCTATGGGAGCAAGTCTTCCTTAAATGTACATTGAGTGGCATGGGAAGAGACACCTGGAGAAGATGGAGGAGTGACAGTAGGCTCACTCCGAGCACCCCAATCAATCCTCCTGCATGGCACCTCACCTACACTTTGGCTACACCTGACTCAAGAAGTACTGAGTCTGCAGTAGCCACACTTCCCTAATCAATGTCCTCACCCTCCATCTGTCCAATATATGTGGGTTCAGTAGACTGGGTAGGCATAGGCCTACTGGCTGTCTCTGGTGGAAATGCAGGGAATGGTTGTATATCAATCCCTGTGTCAGATTTAGCCTCTGCAGTCCCTGACTATGCCTCCGTTTGGTCATCATCATCATCACAGTCTGTTGATACACTGACATCAGGTGGCACAAGGCCCAGACTCCCCGTCATGATTACCTATGATAAAAAGTAAGAAACACAGGAATACATGAATACCTGCAATAGTTTAGTGCAATATATGCTAACAAACTAACAGTGCTGCCACTATTACACACAATACAGCAATACACATAACAGGCCTGAGATCAAAATCCCACAGTACAATATTTCTTTAAATTGCTTAGCAGTACTGACCAAAAAATATTTGGTTTACCATCTGCAGAAGATATGCTGTTCTGTACTCCAGACAGTCCTAGAAGACGTTAAGCAAGAGGTAAGGGAAGCATCATCACATTTAACAGTAACACAGGGGGTAATACATTTACCCATTTATACGTGCATTAAGTCTAATGTCAACAAGAACTTGGCTGACAACTCCAACCTAAGCTTATAAGTGTAGCAATCTTCAATCCCCTCCCACAAAAAAAAGACATATGACACAGAATTAACTTATTCATGTCAATTGTTTTACTATACAACAGTATTCACTTGTTCAGTTAACAAAGCCTACCTGGAAGCTCCTTCTGAGATGTGTTTGCTGTCTTAGACGGTGTTGCATTCACATCCAGTACATGCTGTCTTGCACTCTTCTAGGAACTGTCTGGATCTCTGATATTGGTCAGGAACTGTTCACTGGGGGTTAGTGGGAGTTCCCTAGCAGGCCCTACCTGGTAGCCATTTGGTCATGGCCCACTGCAGCTGCTCGCCTGTGTGCAGTAGTGATCATAACAGTGGCCCTGTGGTGCACTTGTTTGTATGTTCTGCTGTGGCCACACATGACATTGATGTCTTGTACTATCTGCTACCATATTCTCATCCTCTATACCATATCTCCCTGTTCTCTTTCCATGTGAAAAGCACCATGTTGCTGAAATCCATCAATAATTACTTGATTTTCAGTGCCAGTGAAGGGGGGTCTCCATGGATTGGCATGCCTGAGTGGCACACTGGTAGGTGTCCTAAAAGACAACAGAAGTTTAATACACATAAGTATCACACAACTACAAAATAACTTTCCAGATAAAACAGTAAAGATAGCCAGTCAGTATTACCCATGGAGAAACATAAAACAGTTTAGTGATGTGAAGTAGTAACAACAGGCATGATGCAAATCAAGAAGAGTAACAAAAGCAACATATCCTTGTTTCTGCCATAACAGTAACTCATCTTTGCACCCCCCCTGCTCCACAAAAGAACAGGAAAATGACCCATTTTGCTAAAAAACATCTTTGAAATGCTAATAGTGCCATCAAAGGACATGTCCCTAAAACATTTGTACATATTTATCACACAGTCTTCCATTTTAATGCATTGTCAATCATGTGTACCTCTGAAATGGCTTGACAAACATGCCCATGCCATTAGAACACTTCTACCTAACGCATACAGATAAATGTGTAAAAGCCTTTCCTTCACATTCTTCTTCTTTTTTTGTTGTTAGTTTTTATTAGATTTTCAGTTTGTAAAATAATCACAACAATATTTACAGTCAAAAATTTGTGAACATAATAAATGAAAAAATTCAACTAAACCTCAAACACAAAATAAAAGGCTATTTAAAGGGTCCATCAAGTCATTTAAGTTATTATACATTACATTAAATCTAAAATGCAGTAATTTTTGCTTTTCAAGCAGATATCTAAATGCTGTCTATGCATTGTAGTAAGAGGCAATCCTGGTTGTTCTTGACTTAATTGTAATGATTTCCAGGTGACAGACTTCAGTTACAATGTTTATAAGTTCTTTGAAGGAGGGTGTAGATTCATTCTTCCAATTATGAGTTATAACTTTTCTCGCTATAGATACTATAGACCACAAAATGCAATACTTCATTTGTTAACACAAATGGGAAAAGGAGTGTTAAAAAGTTATTTAGATAAAACAAGTTTATCTCCAAAAAAGTCTGTAAAAAGAGATTAATGTTATTCCAATAAAGACAGCACAGTCAAAAAAACATGTGTTGCCACTCCGCTTTAAGTTTACATCTCAAAGAAACTTGTTTCTGCTTGAACATTAATTCAGTTTTATGTGGTGTGAAGAAAGATCTATGCAAAAATTTCCAAGTAAAAAGATTTCATCTAAGATATGAAGTCGTATGTTTAGAATATATTAGAATAATTTTTTTATCTTCTCCACGTGGGGGTCTGTTATTAATTTGGGTAAAATCATTCCAGTAATTGTCATTGCAACTTTTTGTTTCTCTCCTCACGACTCTGTATAATTTACATAAGCGATCCTATCCCAATATGTTTTGTTGCATTAAGAATATTAGATATTCAATTAATTTTGGGATATGATCTCTTATCCTTGGTTGCATTAATTTAATTTCCCCTTTTACATGTTGTCTGCAGGACTATACCTCTAGCCACATGTCTTTATCTAAATTATATGTGTTCTTAGTATAATCAACAGAATGTAGCTTTTCATCTTTCATTAATTGAAACCAATACAGCAGATTTTTCTCTTTAAATGTGATCACGGTTTCTAACTTTGAGGTGGAGATGTTATTTTTGGTATATGCCATAAGAAATATAAAGAAGATCCATGCTTTATAAGCCAGGTTTCTATATATAACAATTTTTAAAGTGTTTAATATAGTAGAAATGAAATAGGAGGCACTTGTTTGGTGACTTTTTCCTCTAAGATAATCATTTAGTAACCAATGTAGACTGTTATTTAGTATAAGATAATTACTAGAATATCTGTTATATACTTCACATTATTCTTAAATACATTTTAGCATATGCAGTGTGTAGGTGACAAAATGGGTGCATACCTGCTGAAGTTCAGTACTCCTCTGTATGGATATACCCTGAAGAAAAAGTGTTTTTGCAGTCTTCCAAGCATATACAACTTTTCTCACCATCAATTTGGCTAGTTACATGTTTCCCTTTTTATAATGGTATAGATTATTAATGGATTACATCTGTCTTTGTCTGTAATTCACAGATGTTAATTACAGCATAAGAAGCTGAATTGCATGCTAATCAACCAATCCAGCATGAGGAGCTATTCAACAAACTATAAAGCATCCATGTAGACTCCATGCTGGTTTTTCCTGCAGATGTCAAAACTTTCACAGTACAGACATGGAAATCCTATACAAATAGAATGTTAGGTGCTGATGCTGCTTTAATACATTTGTATGTGCTACAGGCCGAAGCCAATGCTCCTGCTGCTGCTAATAGGCCTAGGCTGAGAAGGAGAAGAGTTTTCAGGATATGTTTAACTTATCACAACCTACATGGTGTGGAAATTGTAGAGCACTACATGGTTGGATGGTGACACACTACAGGAACTCTGCGACCTCTGCTGTTCTCAGCTCAGAGCCAGAGCCAACCAAGAGGAACCTATCCCAGTGGAAACTAAGGTATGTGCAGCCCTTAGAATCTTAGCTAAAGGTATCTTTCAGAGACCAACAGGGGGGTATCACAGGCATCAGCAATCAGGATCCTCCACCAGTTCCTGGATGCTGCACTCTAATATGCCAGTGAGCACATATATTTTCCCCATAGCTCTGAAGAAAGGGCCAGAAATAGCAACGTGTCTACTGGGTAGCACACTACCCTGAAGTACTGGGTACCATAGATTGCACTCATGTAGACATTAAGGCACAACCTGGGGAGCAGGGCAGGCTCTACATTAACAGAAAGGGCTACCACTCTATCAACTGCCAAGTTGTGTGTAATGCCAAGGGAATCATCTTGAACATGTGTGCTGGCAACCTTGGCAGTTACCATGACTCACATATCTGGCACACCTCCCAAGTGTACCAGATGTTTGCTTGGGGGAATATCTCATAAGGTCATTTACTGGGGATGCAGTCTATGCACTATAAATGTGGCTGATGACACCCATCAGAAATGCACACACCCACAGATGAATGCCATAATGAGGCACGCACTCAAACTAGAAATGTCATAGAGCATGTGTTTTGGCTGCTGAAGTCACAGTATCAGTGCCTAGATACATCTGGGGGACCCCTACAGTACAATCCAAGCTACAGACCACCCTCCCAAACCCAGGAACCCCACTCGGCCTTCCTGAGAACACTGGAAAATATGAAGGTCTCTCCAAACACCATTATATTGGGCGACTTCAACTACCCAAACATAGACTGGGAGCATTACTCTAGCTCCAACACCCTAGCCCAAAGGTTCCTAGAATTTATAAACTCAAATGCTATGGAACAACTTGTTACCACTCCCACAAGAGGGGAAAACATACTGGACCTGATCATCACCAACATGGGGACTCTATGCTCCAGACCAGAAGTGTATCCCTCACTGGTAAGATCAGACCATAAACTAATCTCACTAGATATTCACATCGACCCCACCCCTGCCCAGAAAACCACAGTAAAAACTTCTCTAAAGCAAATTTCACACTCCTCAAAACCGAGGTGGAATCCTTCAAAGCCCCCGGGCCTGTGGAAAATACGGCCCAGACCGCAGAATCCTTTATAAACACATTCTTTGAACACCTTCAGGAATGCATGGATCATGCGATCCCAAATAAAACCAAGACCCAATCCTCCAAAGGCAGACGTCCTGTCTGGTGGACCCCAGCCATAAATAAACTATACAATAGAAGGAGGAAGCTACTAAATGATAGAGCAAAATTCCAAAAAGGGAAGGCATCACTGATCAGTATTAGCAAAAAACTACGATCACTCATAAAATTGTCTAAGGCCAGCTTCGAGAGAAAAATTGCACAGGACACTAAGGATAATCACCAAGGCTTTCTTTAGTTATGTTAGGAACCTGGGTGGTAATTCCCATATATGCTCAGAATTAGTCCAAAATGACAAACAATACACCGAACCCACAGAGATTGCCAACATCCTAGCTGACAGTTTCAGCGCAAACTTCTCCCCCCCCACCCCAACAAAAGGGCAAATATCTATCCCAGCAGAGTGCTGCCCCCCTGACATCTCAGATGCTCAGGTAAGAGCCGCCCTCTCCAAAGCAAAAAACACAGCATCAATGGGACCAGACGGTGTCCCAGGCTGCGTCCTACATGAACAGTGGTCCCTCTCCATAAAGGTGGTGCCTCAACGGATCCTGGAAACTATCGTCCCATAAGCCTGACTAGCTTGGTCTGCAAAGCTATGGAAAGGATCATCATGGACCTCATAAATAAAGATATTGGGGACCTACAGACACTGGATCCTACCCAGTTTGGCTTTGTTAAGGGCAGATCCTGCCTCTTAAACCTGGTTGATTTCTTTGAAACAGTCACCAAGGCCATTGACGAGGGGAAGGTGGTCCACACAGCCTACCTGGACCTCGCAAAAGCCTTTGATACAATACCCCACTTGGGCATTATAGATAAGCTCACCAGCTTAAATGAACCTATGAAATCTTCACAGTATGTGCTATGCTGCACAACATAATCCAGAGGAAACAGCTGGAGCGGGATCAGCAAGGGAAAGAGGCATACATCACACCACCAATGCCAAGGTCACCACATTCACAGGAAGATGAGGAGTCAGAAAGTGAACTACCAGCTGCTGTGGGTATAGACAGACATAGGCATGCTCAGTATGCCCATGCATTGGCTAACAGACAATGCATAGCACAATCATTCCCCACCTACGGGCCATAAAAACCTTATTTCTACTCACATCCATATATTTACATTGATGCCAGGCAACTCACACAATCTTTACCTTCCCATGTATTGGCTGTGTACTGTTTGCATCAGAGTCAGCCCTGAAGTAACACTGGCAACTGCTGCATTTACAAGGTAAGTCCTGAACTGGGAGTGTATTGTTTAATAATATTATGGCATATCCTTGTATTTCATCAGTTGGTACAGTACGCAAGTAAAAGTTGAGAGATTTATACACAAAATACCTTAACATGACAGCAGAGACTTATTTGATGTATATGTGTCCATTAGTAACTAGTAAGCCTCAGGCATCAAAGATTCACACAGTCATACCTCTCAAATGTACTGATGACCAATGCATGCCCTCAATTTAGCACCATATGTTTGTACTGGAAAATCATTAAAGAGAGTAGTTAGAAAGTAATGATACACATTACAGTTTCGGACTTCATAACCCTCACAAAGTCAAACAACTAGCAGGATACAAAACAAGGAGAGTAACAAAAGCAAAATATCCTTGTTTGTGCCCTAGCAGTGACTTATGTTTGCTCCTTCCCCCAAAAAAAGAAGTCAATTCTTGTTTGTACCATAACAGTAACTCACTTTGCTTGTGCCAAAAAGAACATTCTATGCTTGTCTGTTTCTTAACAATAACTCAGCTTTGTTTCCCCCCTCAAAAGAACAGTGTACCTTTTCTATGTGCCATAACAGTAACTCACCTTTGCATGCCCAGAAGAGCATTCTATGCTTGTTTGTGTCAAGCATCCCACCCTTCAGTTGTTGGCAACTGCATATCATATTATTCCCAGTAAATTTCCTCATGCATTTAAGTCAATGATATAGAATGGCTTACACACTGCATGTGTCAGAGTACTGTTCAGATAAATGATGAATGACCAAAAAGCATAGAAAAGGAAGACAGAGCTGTATATTTGCAAGCAATAATCAGAACAGGTTGTTTGAGCAAAACAAAACCAATAAATCTTTTGGATAATGATTGCTTAAACTACAAGAAAATGTATTGCAATGGCAAAGTTAGTGATCATCAATGGCTGTGGAAAATACAAACCTTTAATGAATAAAAACAAAATATATATATATATAACATACAAAACAAATAAAACAGTTTAGTGCTTTCATGGTATGCAGACTGCTTCTTCAGACATAATTAAAGCAAGTGAAAGAAGCATATTAAAATCAAACTAGACCAATCAAGAAATCCACACAAGGTGACGTATCAAGCTGCCTAACTAACCAGTTATCTTAGTACAGTATAGATGCACTGAAGTATCAAGGCTAAAAACAGTCTTGTTTTACTACAGAATTATTTATGTATTGTTGAAAAATGTGCAATGTTAAAAACATATCAATACGACAGCTGTGTTACAAAAGAGGATGGCAATCATTCTATGGACAAAAATATATATTATATAAATATAGTACTTGCTTCAACTGTAGGTAAGGCAGAAGTAAATGCCCATATCCACTATGACCGTGTCATTACCACAACTACAGTGAATTTGTTGAAAGCACCATCTTAGAAATGGAAGTGTTTGTACTCCTTGATTTTCTCTTAAAGGTATAATACCATAAAGTGAAGACCTCCACATCAAACTAATAATAAACAACTAAAATCCAATTCATAAACTTCACAAAAATAAATATATATTCAATAAAAAGCATTTAAATATATAAAAAAAAAACTCTTTAAGAATACCTAGCCTATAGTCAGTAAAATTATAATGATCCAACTACTGCAGTTGACAGGGAAAATTCAAAACTACCTAATATACACTCTTAAGATAATGACTCCGTAAGCACTAATCCATTCATCTGACATGGTGGTTGCACAGAAAAATAATAAACTTTATACATTTGTAAATACCTCTTGGATGCCTGGGACTGGTGCTGACGTTGGTAAGAAATACCTAGGCATTATAACATTCTACAAAAAAGGAGAAATGTGATTTTAATTGTATTTTATCTAATAAGAATACTACAAATGACAGAAAACAGTTGCTAAACACTTAAATCATTTTATTAATTCATTGAATTTGAGAGATATCATTGATATAAAGTTAGCAAAATCTCATTTATATTATAATACACATTATTCATATAGATTTGGTACCCATATATTGATAACGTTTTTAC
Source organism: Protopterus annectens (assembly GCF_019279795.1). Classification (NCBI taxonomy): domain Eukaryota; kingdom Metazoa; phylum Chordata; order Ceratodontiformes; family Protopteridae; genus Protopterus; species Protopterus annectens. The sequence continues at coordinate 611,675,882 of NC_056726.1, forward strand.
TTCTAGCAGCTTATAATACTATCATAGAAGGTTACTAGGCTAATGACCCTAGAGCCCTTACAAGCCTAGCCAAGTTCTGCCCTTGTTTCCATGATCAGCACCTATCATTCCTGTCCAAGAGGGACATAGGTGGAACCCCTGGGGTGAATTTATAGTTAACTATTCAATAGTCCAGATTGCGTTTGAAGAGGACCAATGTGGTGCTCTGCTTGACATGAAGCGGGAGTCTGTTTCAAAGGTGTGGTAACCTCTAGGAGACAAATCTATCCCTCCAGCAGGTTCTATTAATGTCACATACCAGGTTAAGGCCTTTAGAGTGAGTAGGCTGTGTACCATTTGACTTATGGATATACAGCATTTCTAATAAAGCAGGGTCAAAGATTGCCTTATATGCAAGGCAGAGATCACCTCAGAGTAGCCTGTATGAAACAGAATAAAGTGACAATAATTTCTTTTTTTTTTAAATATTTTTATTCATTTCCAAAAACAAGAAAACATGAATGCAGGTTATTTATGACAATGACATATTTACAAATTATTTAAAAAGGGAGGCTAAAACCTCTAAACAGATATCAAACATTAAAACCAAAATAAAGTATTTACAAGGGTGTCTATTGCTGACATATAATTGACTTTCTATACAATTGTTTCCTGATTATAATCTGCTGCAGTCATTATTCTCCAGTATTTCAATTACTTTTTGCCATGCTACGTATAACAATGTAGTTCTTTCATTTCTTCCTTTAATAGTGTTCATTTCCAATTGTGATACTGCTGACACCATATTCATGAATTGCTTAAAAGTTGGAGAAGCTTTGGATTTCCAGTTTGATGTAATGTTCTTCCTTGCAATAGCTGGGAGAGTCCATAAGATTACATATTTTGTTCTTGGCACACAGTCGGGTACAGGTGCATTAAACAAAATAATAGATTTGGAAATCTGGAATTTATCATTGAATACCATTTGCAGAAAATAATTTATTTTATCCCAATATGGTTTAATCAAATGACATTCGTAGAACATATGTTGCCAGTCTGCTTTTATTGATAAATCACATCTCCAGCAGCCAATATTTTTCTTAAACATAAGTTCCATTTTATGAGGGGTTACATAAGATCTGTGTATGAATTGCCATGTAAAAAGTCTCCAATGTAATGAAAGTGATGTCTGCTTTGGAGAGAGAAGAATTAGTTTTTTATCTCTGTCATTTGGCACATGTCCATTAACTGATCTATAATAATTCCATATTTTGTCATTATTATGCATTTTTATTTTTTTGTTTGTTTTATAAATAGATGATAAGTATCCCTTTCCAGTAATGGGTTGATTCGTTAGTAATATTATATGTTCTATAAGGTTAGGAACATTTTGTCTTATGGATGGTTGCATTGTTACTTATTTGCTTAATATATACTGTCTTAATTCTTGTACATGTAACCACAAACTATCTTCCATATTTAATTTCTGTTTAATCTGGTCTATTGTCAGAGGTTTTCCAGAGTTTAGCAATTGATGCCAATATATTAATCCCTTTTCTTTAAGCATGTTGACTACTTCCATATTAAATGTTATTATATTACCTTGTGTGTACGCTACTGGATATAAAAGAAATGGCCATGCTTTAATATCAGGATTGCTATTAATAAGATTTTGGAAATTTTTAATGTATAAGTAATGTATTTGGAACTTATATTTTTATTCTTATGTATCATCATATATTCCTTCATCAGCCATAGAAAATTGTTTGGTATGAAATCTGCATACTTATTTGCTACTACAAATCCTGATTTTAACCAGATTCTCTCATGAACTAGCTT
>NC_056726.1:611682699-611717699 GCF_019279795.1 Protopterus annectens
TTTATGTGTACAATTCAAAATGAATAACAAATATTACAATATAATAAAATGTCATGTATGTGTTGATACCTTCTAAATTCATTAGGTACTTCAGTGTACTTTTAATATTTGTTAAAACTGTAAAAGCACTTTGCCATCTCATAAATAGTGTGCTGGTTACTTTAAGTAGCTTAGGAGCTGACACCACACCCATACTGTCTTGTTTTAGTGCTGACATCACTCTTGACTGTTTACTTTCATTTTGTGCTGTTAGAAGGTTTAACACACTGTAATGGATTCTAACTGAAGAACCTTCATTCAGGGGTGGTAAAATAAGAGTTCTCAGCTCGTGACCATAGCGGGAAGACAAAAACAAAGTAAGTGAAGTTTTTAGGGCTTTTTTTAAACTGAACACCAGCTCATTAAACTTCTATTAGTTTTCTTAACATTAAGGGCAGATATACAAGCTAAACAGTTGTTTGTTAGTCAAAAAGGCACTTTTAGCATCAAAGAATAGATTACTTTTCAAGGCACTTTTTGACGGTTATTACTATCAGTTTTTATATATTATTATGTGTATTAAATACATCAGTTTAGATATTTCATGCAGCTTAGTGTAAATAATATAAAAAGGAATCATGCTCATTTAAACACACCACATTAATATGTCAGTGTAAATACATCATATTCTATACTAGCAGTAAAAGGCAGGTAATTTATAAATGAACTATCTAAACATCATTTAGAGTTAGAAAAATCATGACTGTAAGTATTTACACTGTAATAGAGAAAGATATGTTACCTTGCTTTCTTTAGGGTTGTTTCCTTTTGTTATAAAATGTCCTGCTTATCTTGTATTTATATTGTTTCAAAGACTGACACATGTGTAAAGCACGAATGCTTTCAAAGAACTTTTTTGCCTTACAGAGCAAATAGAAGACAATAATGTTTGTGTTTTTCATATGTCTTTTATCGTTTCTTCTTCTTCTTGTCAGCAGTGCTCCATTCATTTTTTCTAAGTGACGCTTAACCCCAAATTGGGAGAAATCCATTTCTTCCACATTATCCAAGGTTTTATTAGCTGAAAGATAAGAAACTGTTGCTTGCAGAGTGTCAAAAGTTTTAGGACCTTCAGTAAAAAATATTTTTATTCTTGCAGGGAACAGCAAGTGGACTTTAAGTTGTCTTTTTTTCAATTCCTTTATCAGAGGGAGACATTCTTTTCTTGCAGTTATAGCTCCAGCAGAATAATCATTATCAAACCTGATTATGTTGTCTTTGTATTTAACTGGAGAAGTTGACCATGCTGTTTTTAAAATAAGTTCCTTGTCCTGTGATGAAAAAAACTTTACTATTATTGATCTCGGGTGATTTTTTGATTTGATGGTTGATGAAGCAGCTCTTAAGGATCTGTGGGCTCTTTCAATTCCATAAGAAAGAGCTTCAGGCAATTTTAAAACTTCTGGTAACCAGGTGGCAAGGAAAGTCACCATGTTATCTCCCTCTGTTTTCTCTGGTAGCCCATAGATGTGAAGGTTATTTCACCTGGACCTGTCCTCTAGATCCTCTATTTTATTTTGTAATGAAGCATTTTGTTGTGATAAAAAATGTAGCTGAGGATCTTGTTCTGAGAGTCTGCCCTCAGTATCATTTAAGGATCTCTCTATGTCAGCTATTTCAGACTTCTGTTGCGTCATTATTTCTTGTAGTTGCTGTATTTGTTTTGTAGATCTCTCCTCAAAAGTGTCCAGTTTGGTATTCATTTTGTCAAATTTCACTGACAAGTCTTGTATAGCATTTAATAAAGACTGTATCTCCTTTTTCATCATCTGGCCCTGTGTGGTATGCTTAGAAAAGCTCATTTTCAGTAGATTCAGATACCTTCCTTCTTGTTTTTGACAGGAAAAATAATGTTTAAAGCCAAATTTTTTGCACTGTTGACTTCTAGTGATATTAGTAGAAGTAATTCAACAAAATAGGTTTGTTTACAATATCTAGTTTTTAAAAATTCCTGCCAGAAATATCTTTTGAGTGCAGAGCTGAGAAAAGATGCTGCCAACCAGTCAACATCCTAGCCACGCCCCCCGACAATAATTTCTGATGATCCTCATAGGACAGATGCTGAAGACCTTGAATTTTCATTGTGAGGGAATGTTGGAGTCTCTCCAATTGCTGCAGGTGCTTGCAAAGGTACATACCTAAAGGGGCATTGTAGTCAACTATTGGCCTGATAAGGGAAGAGTACAGGGAGGTTATAACTTATTTTTTTTCTGGAGGCAATGCACTTACTTATGAGATGAGCAGTACAGAATGCCCTTCTTACCACTGTGGAGACATGGTGATCAAAGGTAAGGTTGCTGTCAACCTCTGTGCCCAGGCCTCTCACTACTGTGTGCATACTTAGGGTGTTGTTATTGATGTGGTAGTTATCAGGAACATCGCTCTTACCAAAGATAATACATTTTTTGCATTGAATTTAAGGCCATGACTTTGGCACCGACCATTAGTTTGTGTAAGACCCTCTTTTAGGATGTTGGCATCGTTTGAAGATTCTATGACCACTCCCAGTTTGCAGTCATCAACAAACTTTGTCAGCCACAGACCTTTAGTCTTAGCTTGTACTTTGGAGAAATAGATTCCAAACAGTAGAGGTCCCAGGACTGATCCCTGTAGAACACCACTGGTTACAGGTCTGCTGTTGGAAGTAGATTCCCCTATTTTAAATATATGGGTTCTATCAGTGAGCCAGTTAGTGACCCATGTAATGATATATGGGTTGATACCTAGCTGGGTGAGTTTGTCAATTATGCCTGAGTGGGTGATAGTGTAAAAAGCCTTGGCTAAGTTTAGATAGGTTGCATGCATAGATTTCCCTACATCAAGGGCTTTGACTACTGTCTCAAAGAAGTCCACCAGCTTTAACAGGCATGATCTCCCTTTGACAAATCCAAGTTGAGTAGGGTGAAATATTTGGAGATTACCAATATCTTTGTTGATAAGGGCCATAATGATTTTCTCCATGGCCTTGCAGATAAGGTCAGTCAGGCTAATACATGTGTAGTTCCCAGGGCCAGTGGAAGTACTATCTTTGGCCATGGGGATAGTTGTGGCCTTTTTCCATTCAGCTGGGATGAAGCTAGTGCTTAAATTATAATTAAAATGAGTACCCAATGGTGAAAAAAATACATGGAGCTGCTTACTGCTTGGTGTGATGGATTTGAAGTGTTCTTAAGACACTCAGTCTTGCTGGCTGGATTCTGCTAAAATTCAAAGTCTGGTTATATTTGCATTCACAGTCTGTTGCATACAGAAACTTGCAGAATATACACTGATGAGAGAATATACTTTGCAGCATCAACTTTAGAGAGCAGTAACAAATAACTTTTTATAATAAACCAAACGGAACCACGTTGCAGCTTAAAAGTACTGTTCCAACTTTACTTCTCATATAGTACAGATGATGTGAGAGATATAACATTTACCTTAGGACTTGTGTCCCTACCATACCTCTAACATAACTGGATTTATACAGCTCTTTATATACAGTTTTAGTCCTGTAGAAACAATACTAAGCTTCCTTGTTTAACAATGTCTTGTAAGAGACCAGCTTTTCTGACAGTGTGAATATCCTGTAACAGTGTCCTGATGTCCATGTAGAAAAACATATTTTTGAGGAAACACATTGTTCTGTATTCTATTTGGATCTGTGTATATGAACATATGTTCTTGTGCCAATGCTGATAAGCATATCCTGTTTTTTTATGCAGAAAAACATATTTTTGAGAAAACACATTGTCAGAGATCAGCTTTTCTGACAGTGTGAACATCCTGTATTTTATTTGGATCTTTGTATAAAAACATATGTTCTTGTGCCATATCCTGTTTTTCCATGCAGAAAAGCATATTTTTGAGAAAACACATTGTCACAGTGTCATAAACATATCCTGTTGTTTTAGGAAACATATTGTGTCCATCCTGTTATTTTAGGAAACCTATTGTGTCCATTTTTTTTGCTCTTGCATACATCCTGTTTGAGTCTGTAAGGGAAAAATGTCCATTCAGCAGATTCCTTTTCCAAGCCATGGTAATTTAGTATGGATGCTGATTACATATTACTAAACTCTATTTCTACATTTAAGCAAGCTTTATCTTATACATTATTTATGTTGCATAATTGCAGCAAAATTACTTTCAACCTTAGTATATTGTTGAGCACACTCTAACAATTCCGTCTTTTTTATTTTAAACTAGAGAAATAAATTCAGCATTATTTGGTAATACTTTTTCATTATGACAATTAACAACAGTAACTTGACTAGCTTTTGCTAAGCAGACTTTAATACATGTAAATAATATGCAACCAAGCATTACAATAACAATAAAAGAAATTAAAAATACAGTAATTTTTCCTGTCCATCCTGTAAATAGATTACTAAACCATTCACTCCAGTCATCATTCCAGTTTTTTCTAGTATGTTGAGACACTTGTGCAATCACTTCTAAATGTGCTTTTACAGATTCTGTTTTGTCTGGAATAAATGTACAACATTGTTCTCCTATTAAAGCACATGTACCCCCTTGTGATGCTTATATGTAATCTAATGCCTTTCGATTTTGCAAAACCATAGTTCGTATTGCTGTAATTTTGACAGTAATGTCAAGGACTGCATTGAAAGTGGCATTTGCCAATACCTCAACTAGTTTAGATAGTTTTCTCAGTTCCCAGATGGCTTTTGCAGCCCCGTACCAAGGGAAAATACCTGCTCCAGAGATTACATCATCTCCTAAATCCATATCTTTTAATTTAATATAATCAAGATTTTGATGATATATACGTGATGTATCTAAGGTGTCTACTGGATTTTCTGGACTTTCAATTACAGGTAATATATCCCTTTTCTTTTTTGTATTCCTAATGTTTCCTTTTGGTAACTCTTTTACACGATGCATTGCTGGTACCACTAATCCTATATAACAGGTGCCATCCCATCCCTTTGGTAACCATTTATAAGCATATTTACTACAGATGTAATATAACCCATCTGATAGAGCAACACTGCTATTTACCAGACTGCCATTTACTTGCCCCATAGTAGGAGTTTTATCATGTACAACTGTAAAGTTTTTATCTGTTTTACTTCTCCAACATGTAATATTAGTTTTACAGTCATTTTTGTCATTTTGTGAAAAGTGAAATACTGCTGTGTCACTTAATATTAACTGACCCTTAATTGGTATTAAAATAGGAAAACCATGAGAAAATACTCCACGTACTGGTATGTGGTTGTGAAAATTTATCATTTCAATTGTTTGAATACAATTGCTATTACCCACTGGAACAGTTCCATTTTGTTGAAAACATGTGATCCTCTGTACTATAGCAGATAACTGTACTCTTGCTTTACGTAATTGTACATTTATAACTTGATCTCCTGTTTCATTTATTAACACTCTCCAACTACTAAGAGAATTTAGTGGAATAGGTATTAGAGGCATTACCCCTGTTATTTTTGGTATTAAACTACATACCCAACAATTAGAAACATTCATGCTTCTTGCATACCAACATTGTCTTGCTAAGAAAGTGTTAAAAGATGGTGACCAGTCTTGTTCATTTTTCCACATTTCTTTACTCTCTCTCTTATGTAACTTTACAGTTTGATTAACAGGTTGTAAGTATAATTTAATACTAAGCGATACAATAATAGTTAGTATAATAGCTATTATCAATTAAAAAAAACATCCTTTAAATATAAATTCCATTGTTGAATCATTTTGCCTTTGGTCATCCGAAACTGGATTTCCAAAAGGATGCACTTTAAACCATGTCAATTTCATTAGGGTTTTCTCTGTTGGAAACCTACAAAAGAATACATTTAATCAGATTTACATTGTTCACTATTTTTTTATCATTCTTAGTTGATCTTTATGTACCAACATTGTTCTGTTTTTCGTTTTTCCTTTGATTTTGTACACTAATGGTCCAATTTGTTCCACTACTTCAAAAGGGCCTTGCCAATTGCTAGCCCATGGTCCTTCCATTTGGAATGTTTTTACCAATACTTTGGTTCCACAGGGAAGGTTTTCTTCAGCTGGTATTATTGGCACCTTTTTCCATAGATGGAACGCTTGCTCCCTTGCATTATAGTCACATATACTAGTAAGTTGTTTTAGCCATTCCTGATGTTTGCTAATTTCTAGCATGGGCCTACCATTAGGTAAATCTGGATCAAATGGTAATTGTATGGGCATTTTGCAGCCTGTCATTATTTCATATGGGGAAATACCTGTTTTTCTGTTTGGTGTTGCTCAAATACCCATTAAAATACCAGGCAGATGATGTACCCATGTATTGCCCTTTTCCAAGCATGCCTTTTTTAGACGTTCTTTTAACGTCCGATTCATACGTTTTACAATGCCATTAGATTGTGGATGGTATGGTACATGAAACCTTTGCTGTATGCCTAACAAATTACACATTTGTTTAATGAGATCACTAACAAACTGTGGGCCATTGTCTGACTCTATAACCCGTGGCCATTCCCAATGACAGAAAATATTTTTCCATAAGGCTTCTGCTGTTGCCTTTGCTGTCATGGTTTTGGTAGGAATTGCTTCTACCCATTTTGAAAAGACGTCCACTACTACTAGTAGATATCTGTAACCTCCCTTTGTTGTTGGTAATGGACCTGCATAATCTATTTGAACTGCATACCATGGCCCATCCGCTGGCTATACTCAATGTAACTGAGGCCTTTTGCTTTTAGCATTTACCTGAAGACAGATTAAACATTCTTCTATAATCAGTTTGCAGACCTTTTTTAAATTTGGGTTCCAATACTTTTCTTTTACAACTGCCCATAACTTATCAGTTCCTATATGGCCCAGTATTTGGTGATTTAACTTGACCAACTGGCGTGCCAACTGAAATGGTACATATGGCAACTGTAACCCTTTGGAGGTCGGGTATGCATAGTACTCCTTTGGTGGTATACCTGCCAATCTGCACTGATCGGTTTCTTCTTCTTTTAAGCCCTGTTGTTTTTGTATATTTACAAGGTCTTTCTCTATTGACTCTTTATCTAGCTCTTTTAAGACACTAACTTCTACATTGGCATACTCATATTCTGGAAGTTCTTTTCCATTTTGTGCTGCTTGTTTGGCCAAGGTATCAGCTAACACATTTAATCTGTAAGTTTCACTGGTTGGCTTTTGATGTGCTTTTACTTTTAAGATGCTATACTGTCCTTGTTGTTTTGACATTGTTATAACTTTATATATGTCTTTTAATACTTCAGCATGCTGTAATGGTTTACCTACACTATCCACAAATCCTCGTCTCACCCAGGTTTCCATATGTAGTCTTAAAGAATTTACTACATAAGCACTATCTGAAAAAATGTTAATAGGATTGTAATACTTTAGCACATACAATACTGCCTCCAGTTCAGCTCTTTGAGCTGGCATATGCCCTGGTAACTTGATTAGTTCAGGAGAACTCAATTGCGGATTCTCTGGAACTATGGCAAATCCTGTCCAGTATCTGCCTTGGTTCCAATATCGTGCTCCATCCACAAAGATGGATGGCTTAAAGTGATCAAAATCAGATGCTAAAAATTGCACCTCAGTTGACATTATCTTTTCTAAACAGTTATGCTGTTTTCCTTCATATCCCATATGGTTTGACAAATGGTATTTATCCTCTGTCTGTATATTAACAGTTTTCATTCCAAAAAGTGCCATCCATTTTGCAAAGACTGCCTGACTAATACCATCTGTAATTTTATTCATTTCAAAACTGTCTATCAAAGCTTTTACAGCTTGATGTGGTGTTTGTACTATAATGCTGGAAAATACGGTCAAATATTCAGTTTGTTTAATACCACAGTAAATGGCTAATAACTGCTGTATACATGGATGGTAACCCAATTCCACTGGAGTCATCTTTCTTCTAAAGAAAGTGACTGGGCATAATGTTTTTTCCATTCTGTTGTCACTACCATGTGGCCATTCCTGTAGTAGTACCACAGACAGTGTTTTTCTTCCTGCTGCTGCTTGTAACACAAATGGTAACCTTGGAGTGGGCGCTATTAGTTCTGTAGCTTGTGCTAGTTTTATTTTTATCTGTGAAAATGCCTCCTCTTCATGAGATCCCCACTCTAAAAAGGTGGAGTTCTTTTGTTCATGTAACATTTTGTATAGGGGAGCAGCCACGGCTGCATAATCCTCTATAAATTCCCTATTGTAATTCATGATTCCCATGAATTTATGTAAGTCTGCTATAGTCAGTGGCTTTTCCATTTGTAAAATGCCTTGTACACGTACAGGGCAAGGAGATCTTCCTGTTGGTTTTATAATAGTACCTAGAAACTTAACTTTTTGTGTCATAAACTGAATTTTTTCACTTTTAACCTTAAACCCTGCTTGCTGTAGAGTATGAAAAACTCTCTTAAGAAGCCGTACATGCTCCTCTACTGTTTCTGACTGAATTAAAATATCATCAATGTAATGTATTACTGAATCATCCTTTTCCAAATGTTGTAGAATGGATCCTACTGTCTGATGAAAAATAACTGGACTGTTTTGCAACCCTTGTGGTAACTTTGTCATAACATATTGCTGGTTTTTAAATGTAAAGGCAAATCTTGGCCAATCTTTTTTCCTGAGTGGCACTTCAAAAAAGCCATTTGCTAAATCTATTACTGTAAACCACTTACTTTGTGGCTTAATATGTGCAGCCAACTCTGGGACTCCTGGAATCAAGTGTGCTCTAGGAGTGGTATATTGATTAACCTTTCGTAAATCAATAACAAGACGATAACTACCATCTTTTTTCTTAACTGGCCAGATTGGTGAATTTGTAGGACTGTTGCCTTTTTGTATAATCCCTTCTCTTTCCCATTCTGCAATACATTTTTCCATATGTTCTTCTGCTTCCCTAGGAATAGGATATTGTTTTTGAAAAGGTGGTATATAGTCCTGATCACTTCCTATTCCTACTGGGCTTTCTAGTTTCCCACAATCACTGGGACCCTTGGACCATAGATTTGGGAATTGCTGCTGTAAATGCTTCCATACATCCTCACTGTCTGTATTTATATAGCCTGTAGGTTTTTCAGGTTTGTCAGGTAGAGAGATTGCATAGCAACCTGTATTTTGCTCTTCCTCTCTTTGTTGCTTGTCTCCCATCCACAGAATTTCATTAGGTAAATCAATTACTATGCCTAAAGGTCCTAGAATGTCCATACCAATAATGGTATTTGTGCAAGATGGATGCATTAAAAATGCACCCTTCCATATTTGTCCCTCTTGACTAAACTTTATGTCCACATTTTGGCTACTCACTGCATAGCATCCTGTGCCATTAAATGCTGAAATGCAAACCTTTTTTATAGGATTTACTGGTAACTGTCTGTTTGTGACAGATACTGCTGCTCCTGTGTCTATTAAGACATTTTTCCACAGTGACCCCTCTACCCAAATATCAATCAGTGGTCATCCATCTCGACCCTTTTTAAAGGTAGTCAGGAAAGATACCAGTGTAGGGGGGGCACATCCCTATTGTAAGGAAATCCACTCATCCACTCCTTTATTATCAAATGCAATATGACACACCTCATGTTTTTGTTTGTCATCTTCTTCTGTGTCTGAATGATCTACATATTTAGGTTTTTCAATCTCTTTTTTTAACTGTTGCCTAGCTATTCCTTCTGCCTGTTCTATCAAATGTTTCAGATTTACAGGTGAAACTGTTTGAAAATCTACCAGGCATACTTTCCCTTTTCCTGTATATTGATGACTCTTATAACTGTTTTTACTAATATTGTAAGGTTTTTGTACATGATCCTGCTTTTCTGACTTTTCTTGTAAATTTGTTTGCTCTCTTTTTGGAAACACTCCCTGTTCTTCCTTCTTTTTGCACCAGGCTTTGTAATGATCACAATTTTGCTTAACGTGTCCTATTTTTTTACAAAAGAAGCATGTTGGTGCCTTTTGCTCATTACCTGCTCTTGATCCTGGTACTACAAGCATAGAGGCAGGAGCTGGTGGTGCTGACACAGCTCTTTCAGCTGGTGGTTGGTCACACCATCTTTGCCTTCCCCTGTTTTTGACTTCACCAATTACTTCAAATGGCTCACTATTATCTTCACATGCAAAGATATGGTGTGAGTATAAAGTCCCATCATCGGCCATAGTCCGTCCCCTCATTAGTTTCTGTACCAAATCAGTGAGGGTATCAGAATTTTCTTCGTAGATACATTTAATATCCCCTGAAACCCCTTTGACTTGTTCTAAGAAGCAATGTATTAACTGTTTTTGTATGTCTCTTTTTCCCATGTCTCTGTCTGTTTTATTTTATATATGATTTGAAATGCAAGTCTAAAATGATCACTTTGTTCCATTAATTTATCTGTGATAGTAATTTTAAAATTATCTAATAATTTGGCTGTGAGAGGCTGCCCTTGTGTAAATGCCATTAAAATGGCTGTCATACGTCCTACTTTAGTGTTCAACTGATAATCATCTTGCTTTAATTGTATGAAAGTTTTAAAACATTTGGGAATGAAAATCCAGAAACATCTAAGTAATGCATCTGTCCATATATCAGATCCTGCTGCATATGCCACCCATTCTTCAAATGTAAGCATGTTATAAAATATGCCTTTTTATCATTCCACTGTGGTAAACTCTGTAATAATCTAGACTGTGTATATAAATCTGTAGTGGTTCCCTGTCCCTGTTCTATAATTTGGACTGGTTTTGTGTTTTTTAACTCTTCTTTAAGCTGGGATATCAAAATAGTATTTTGGAGGTTAGTCTCTGTTAATTCATCTAATTCTTCTTCCTTTTCCTTCAGATGCTGTTTAAGGTCTGTCATTTCTACCTGTAAGTGTTTAAGGGATATATGATACCTGTTATTGGATTCCTCTGTTGACTGCAGAGTTCGTATGCACTTTTGACAGAGATCTTGAATGTCAGTTTTGAACATTTTAAATTCATTTTGTTTCTCTTTTAAAAATGTATTAAAGTCTTCTGTCAATGTATCATAAACTTTGTTTCTGTCCTCATCTGTATGTGTAGCCGTGGCATCATTCCATGCTTGTACATAATTTTTAAAGGGAGTTACAAGATCTACAGGGGACTCTGTCAATAACAGATTTGATTGTTGTTGTAATTCAGAAATTAATGTACTGACAGGACATAACTGCTTTACATCTGGATATAATGAAAACTGTGTATCCTTAATTAATTCTTCATCATGAACAGATCTGTCTGCACAGTCTAGTTTTTTAGCAATATCATGCAATACTTGTTTATGGCATATTACACAAAATGCAGTTTCCTTTGAATCACACAATAAACATTTACTATGATATACTTCATTTTTTTGTTGCAAATACCAATCAAATGTTACAATCCACTTACATAATGCTGGTATGTCAACTTGCCCTAATAAGGTTTTACACTTACTAATGTGTTGTGTATACCAACATTGCAATTTACTCCATATTTTATCTGGTTGTTCTGCTACATTAAGAGTAAAACTTGGCTTACATTTGCTAGAATTCTGCCTGATAGCATCCATACTAAAAAAAATGTGACGAGAAAAAAGTCTTACCAGTGAGCAAGAAAACAGGTGATCAGGCTGTTGTTGCAGATGGCTGGAAATTTTTCAAAGTCACTTGAGAAGCTGGGAAAGCACAACAGGCAGCGGACTGCTGTGCTAGTGGATATTCCCCTTTTCTTAGCGAAATTATGGCACTGCAACTGGAACTTCAGTCTCACTCCGGATGTAGATGTCTAAAAAACTGTACTACTGCAAGCTGCGTAAACTGGAATACTTCTGTGCAGAATTGACACATACGTACAAATGTTAGTTACTGCAATTTAACTGAAGTGACCCTCTGCAGGGCTTATCATCACTCCTCCTGTGTTTGAATGTAGATTGTAGGTTCAAATGCAGGCTAGCTTGCCATTGAAAAAATTACATGGAGCTGCTTACTGCTTGGTGTGATGGATTTGAAGTGTTCTTAAGACACTCAGTCTTGCTGGCTGGATTCTGCTAAAATTCAAAGTCTGGTTATATTTGCATTCACAGTCTGTTGCATACAGAAACTTGCAGAATATACACTGATGAGAGAATATACTTTGCAGCATCAACTTTAGAGAGCAGTAACAAATAACTTTTTATAATAAACCAAACTGAACCACATTGCAGCTTAAAAGTACTGTTCCAACTTTACTTCTCATATAGTACAGATGATGTGAGAGATATATCATTTACCTTAGGACTTGTGTCCCTACCATACCTCTAACATAACTGGATTTATACAGCTCTTTATATACAGTTTTAGTCCTGTAGAAACAATACTAAGCTTCCTTGTTTAACAATGTCTTGTAAGAGACCAGCTTTTCTGAGAGTGTGAATATCCTGTAACAGTGTCCTGATGTCCATGTAGAAAAACATATTTTTGAGGAAACACATTGTTCTGTATTCTATTTGGATCTGTGTATATGAACATATGTTCTTGTGCCAATGCTGATAAGCATATCCTGTTTTTTATGCAGAAAAACATATTTTTGAGAAAACACATTGTCAGAGATCAGCTTTTCTGACAGTGTGAACATCCTGTATTTTATTTGGATCTTTGTATATAAACATCTGTTCTTGTGCCATATCCTGTTTTTCCATGCAGAAAAACATATTTTTGAGAAAACACATTGTCACAGTGTCATAAACATATCCTGTTGTTTTAGGAAACATATTGTGTCCATCCTGTTATTTTAGGAAACCTATTGTGTCCATTTTTATATGCAGAATAACATGTCATTGTTCTTTAAAAGCAGATTTTGCATTTTTGTTCTTGCATACATCCTGTTTGAGTCTGTAAGGGAAAAATGTCCATTCTTTAAAAGCAGATTTTGTATTTTTGCTCTTGCATACATCCTGTTTGAGTCTGTAAGGGAAACATGTCCATTCAGCAGATTCCTTTTCCAAGCCATGGTAATTTAGTATGGATGCTGATTACATATTACTAAACTCTATTTCTACATTTAAGCAAGCTTTATCTTATACATTATTTATGTTGCATAATTGCAGCAAAATTACTTTCAACCTTAGTATATTGTTGAGCACACTCTAACAAATGGCATTGCTAATTCTTGTTTCAGCCCACGTAGGACACAGCCTGGAATGTTATCAGGTTCCATGGATGCTGCGTTTATGACCTTAGAGAGGGCATTCACAACCTGCTGTTTAGAGATACAAGGTAGAAGACAGGTGGTAGGGATGTCTTGGTGTAAATGTGGCAGGGATAGGGGAGTGAAATTTTCACAGAACCTGTCAGCTAGCGATTTAGCAATGTCTACAGGCTCAGCATATGTGGTATTATTAATTACCAGTTCAGCATGAATCTGGGCCTTTCCTTTTAGGTAATGGATCTAATTAAGGAATGCCTTATGGTTGTCCTTAGTTGAGGAAGCTAATTTGGATTCATAGTTAGCTTTGGAGGACATCACAAGAAGTCTTATTTGCTTGTTTAAGCTGAGGAGGGAGTGTTTCCAGTTTAGGGATCACTCCCTCTTACTCTTAGACAACAATTTCTTCATCTTATTGTAAAGCTTGTCAATGGCCATTGTCCACCAAACAGGTTTGCTCTTCATTGAGGAGCTTGTTTCTGTCCTATTAGGTATGGCTGAGTCAATGCAGTTGCACAGGTGTTTGTATAAAGCATTTGTGTAGAACTTGGCATAGTAGCCAGTTCCATCTGATGGGTGAGGTGCAGTGAAGTTATTTATACCATCCCATAAGAGGCTGTAATCTGCTTTGAAGAAGTTTTTTAGTTTAGTTGGTGCTAGAGGGTGTAAGGTGTGATAGTAACTTTGAATGTGACAGATTTGTGGTCAGCTCTCACTAGAGAGGATCTCATAGTGGGGGTGCTACAGTGGTCCCCCATATTGGTAAGCACCAGATCCAGGATGTTGACACTCCTTGTGGGAGTGTCAACTAGCTGGTCCTGGGCATTGGAGTTAATGAAATCAAGGAATGTTTGGGCAAGTGAGTTTGCGCATGAGTAATTTCCCTTGTCAATGGATGCATAGTTAAAGTCACCCAAAACCATTGTGTTTGGATGTATGTTGATACTCCCAAGTAGATCCAAATCAGCAAACTGGGTGTCCTGATTCATGAAGGGGGTCTTGCTGTTGACAATGAACTGAATAGTTGTCCTACCAACAGTTAATTTCACCTGAAGTATATCCAGGGAATCATGCTGTCTAACCAGTCTGGAGGTGTATTTATCTTTAATGAATATTGATACACTGCCTCCATTATTTTTCATTCCTTCAGTTTGTGGTCTGAACGTGTGGAAGAAGGTATAGCCTGATATGGCTGGGGTGCTCTCCATAGCCTTGAACCAGGTCTTTGTGACTGCACAAATGTCTATGGTCTTCCAAGGTGAAGACTGCTTCCAGTGAATGCAGTTTCATGTTATGACTCCTAGCGTTTAGCAGCAGTTTTTACATTGGGAATTTTGTCCTTGAAACACTGCCTAAAAAGGCACTATGGGGGTGGCAAAAGCCTTGGTCAGTAGTCGAAATCCCAGGGGTAACAGATGAAGACCATCTCTGGCAAAGCATTAAAGCCTGTTGATCATGTCATCCCAGGCTGACAGATACTGCATCCCCTAAGAATGTAAGAATGGCACCAGAAACTAAGCCAATTATTGAAGTCAATCATTTTCTGTTTGTATTGGGGCATCATCCTAAGGGAAGGTAAAATGCTGCTTAAGGCTTGGGACATACCAGCCTGAGACACATAGTCCAAGAGTTCAGTCATGTCTCTCTTCATATAGTCCAGAGATGTACGTCTCAAGTTGTTCACACCAACATGGAATAGGGTGAAGTCATAACAGTACCTGTTGTTGAGAGACTTGAGTGCATGTGTGATATGGTGGATCCTGGCACCTGATAGACAGCTGACCATGGCCTTCTCCTTATCCAGTCTGGTGGGAGGGACATTTGTGTGTCTCATGATGGAATCACCTATTGCCAATATGTTTGGTTTTGTGTTTTGCCTTAAGGGCTTGACAGGTGAGACACTGGTATGTGAGTTATTATGTGTATTGTATTCTGCAGAGGAAGTATTTTGTGCAGCATGCTTATGTTAGTGTTTGGGAGATCTCTGGTGTTTAAGTATGTTTCTGGTGAGGACCTCTGCATATGTAGGTGTGGGGGTGGGTGGAGTAGGAGGTGAGGTGTGCATGCTGACAACCCACTCATTGTCATATGTATTGACTGGTGTGTGAGAGAGTATGGAATCAAAGTTCTTAATAAAGTTGCATCTCTCACATGTTGAGTTTGTGTGGACTAGGAGTAGAAAATTACCGGTGAACATGAGGTAGTTACTACAGTGTCTTAGAATGCTCATGTCAACCAAGTTGACTGGAGAAACTTTGGGAAATTGTACATCCATAGTGCTAGGTAAATTTATATTGTCAAGAAAACAGGTTGCACTTCATAATGACTAGTGAGTGAGAGGTGTGTTGGTACCTATGAGGCTAGGCTTAGTGTTTTACCTGACAGTAGAGCTGAGCCAGAAAAAACCTCTGGAGGACCACAAGCAAAGTGCTAAGGGAAATTAACAAGCAAAGTGTTTGCTGCTATAACCATCAAAGATATCTACTGCTATGTGGCACTGCAGACTGGTATGCTACACCCAAGCAAGCACAGACACAGGGCTTATATAAAACAAGAAATAGCACTTTTAACTCATACTTGCCAATAAGGATGTACTCTCTGAGCTTTAGTCCAAATACCCTCAATTAGATGGGACCCAGACAGCACTATCTTCCCACAAGGGTGCAGAAAGGCCTTCTCCAACAAAGATGGCTTGAACTTGATGCTCATAAGTTACAAAACAGACTCAGAAACAGCAAGCCTGGAACTGGGCTATGCTATAACTGCTCTAGTACATTATGCAGTAAAATGTGGCCAAAAACAGTTCCAACAATTCAGACAGTAGAATGCCAATACAAATCAAGAGTGCAATATAAGAGCAAGAACAGGCATTTATAGTTAATTGGAAGCAACAGATGCCTTAGATCTTTCAGTAACTCAATGGAGAGCTTGTTTTAGTGCTCAAGTGATACAAGACAGTCTAGAGTCCATAAAACTGAATCTAGCCTATGCTAAAAAGTGCTGAGGTTTTAGAAATTTAAAGTGCTTAAAATCACAGTTGCAACAGCAAAAAAATATAAATAAAGCAGCAATTCAGTAAAACAATGTTCTCAGTGCAATCAAGATGCTAACAAGCAGTAATAAACGGGGCAGAATAAATGCAATTGAACACTTAAGAACTGCAGCAAAAGCAAAATAAAATATTAAAGTAGGAAAAGACACAGTATAAATACAATGAAATTCATTAGAAAAAGCTGAATAAAGTGTAATTTTTTTTGTCATATAAAAAGGGAGGAAACCTAAGATAATTCAGCTATAGGGGTGGGTCTTCCCAAATAATCTCATGATACTCAGTAGAATGATCTGATGCGATGGGACAGGGAAGGGGTGTCACATAACAAATTTTAATAAGAGATGGGCAAAGCAAAAGTGACCATGTTATAAGAACACAATAACAATAGGGTAGGTGAGAGGGAAAATCAAATGGAGCCGGCCAGAGTAAGTGTTCAGAAGTAAGCCAAAGACCTGTTTAACATACAAAGTTTGCAATACCGAGCACAGAATTTTTAAATATAACCAAAACACAGAGTAAGTGTTCAGAAGTAAGCCAGAGACCTGTTTAACACACAAGCTTTGCAACACTAAGCACAGAATTCTTAAATATCACTGAAACAGTTACAGCAAATGCAACAAATATACTTATATCAGCTTTGTATTTTACATGGTGTTAGAAATAATCCAAGCCAGGCAACAAGGAAGGACTTAGACAGTGAGCACAATCTTACAAATATGTGAATCTTTTATACTAGCAGGATAAAAGACTAACCCTTGGACCAATCAGATAAGGGCACAAATTGCTATTCTAAAATAGAAGAAGTGTTGAAAAAAACCTAATAACTTAATTCGTCAGAGACTTCTTGTATATATAATTGAAATTAATGGTTTTAGAAAATGGTCTTTGACTGAATTAATTTAATTTATATAATATTGATAAATTAAAGTTAAATTGAAAACCTAATGATAAATCTACAAATTCTAAGTAGAAAATTTTGAATCAGAGAAATCTTGAGATACTTCAACATAAAATTTCAATAAATGTAGAAAAAATAACTTTACAATTATGTAACTAAAGAAAAAAAAGATTAGAATTGATAAGTCATTTTCTTTTAAAGAATTAAAAGATCAAGTTAGAAATCTTAAAACTAGTAGGCCCTAGGCTTAGATGGTATAATACCAGAGTTATATAAGTTAATTCCTAATAATATATTAACATTTTTATTAAACTCTTTTGAAGAGGTAAAATGTACTTTAAATATTCCTCCATCTTGGAGATTTATATCTCATATCACCAGTTTTAAAACAAGATAAGGATCCTAAGTTGTGTTCTTCTTATCACCCCATTTTGCTGATGCATGAGAATTATAAAATATTTATATCTATGATAGCAAAAAGATTAAATCTTGTTTTGCCCATTTAATAAATGATGACCAAACTGGATTTATTTTATATAGGAGGGTTCAAGATAATATTATTTGACTTAATAATTAAATTGATATTTAAAATAAAAATAAGACAGAACTTTCAATAGTAAGTTTAGATTTAGATAAAGCTTTTGACTCAGTTATTTGGCCTTACTTGTTTAAAGGGCTCAGATAATATAATGGATATACTTTTCACTTGAATTTATTAATCACATAACAAAACTATATAATAATTTATTATCTTTTGTTAAAATAGTTTCTTTTTTATCTAAGTATTTTAAATTTTTAAAAGGTAAGAAACAGGTTTGTCCATTGCTTCCTTTGGTATTTGCATTGATTATAGAACATTTTGCTAATTACATTACATCTAATGAAAATATTAAAGTTTTTTTTAATTGATGAAAATAATACTTGCAAAATTCAGTTGATTGCAGATGATATTCTAATAACTAGTGGTGAAACTGAAACCTCACTTAAACATATAGTCAATTCCATAGGTTCTTTTGAAAGAATTTCCAGCTTGAATTTTAATAATTGTAAACCACATAGCTCCTTATTAATAAAAAAATTGATTAAAAAAAAAATAAAACATTTTAATTGGGATAATTAGCAAATGAAACATCTAGGAATCATGATTAGGCCTAATACAAATTATTAAGTATTAATGAATTATAATAATTTAGTTGACATAATTATCAACTTAACTACTAACTGGGATAAATTATTTTTTACAATGCAAGACCGACTTACATTGATAAAAATTGTAATATTATCAACAATTTTATTTTATGCACAGTCGCTAATTATACTCCCTTCTAAAAAAATTCTAAGGAAAATAAATTCTATTCTTCTTAAATGTTTATGCCACCCCAATAAGCCAAGAGAATATTTTAAATGGGATACAAAAGGTTTGGAGGAAGGTGATATAGGTTTCCTGAATATTGAATTGTATGCTTAGTCTGTCATTTTTAATATAATAACTTTATGGCTAAATTCTTCATATGATTCAAGTTGGAGATCAATTTATGAAAAAATATTATTTGCTAATAATAAATTTGCTGTAGAATCTCATATACAATTTGGAATTAATAAATTTAATTGGATTTTAAAAGATAGTTGTTTAAATGACATGACATAGTTTGGAGAAGGATAATTGGTTGAGTATACACACTTATATAGAATATGTTAGTGATAAAGTTAAAGTTTTCTTGAATAATCAAAACATATTCCAAACATGTTAGGATTTTTCTTTAATATTAATAGTATTTTAATTAATAATAACATTACTTATCTAGAATATATAGAATTATAAAAGTTGAGTTTATTACCTCAGATTTGACAATTTGAGATTACTCAACAAAATTAATAATGAAGTTTTTTCAGACATTGATAGAAGATTATTTTAAAATCAGCACGGAAATGTTCTTCTTCACCATTTTACTGGAAAATGTATACTTGGAAATATCTACATAGTTTTTTTTTTAATTCCTCATAAAGTCACATTGGTATATAAATCAGAAAAAAAATTGTTGGAGCTGCAGTAAATTTTTAGATGTTGAATGGCATTCATTTATTTATTATTATTTATTTTATTTGACATTTGTTTACCAGGGTGGTCTGACTGGGTCTACAGAACCCATTTTCAGCAGAGGCCTGGGGAGAAAAGCTCCACATACAGTACAATACAAATACAGTATAATCCAATACAATACAAATTACATTAGAAATATTTTACAAAAATAATTTGAAAGAACAAACAATGTTACAAGACGTTACAGTATACTACTACAAATCTATACAATTCTATAGAGTTAAAACATTGCAGACAATGATAGTCACTCTCACCATAAATGATGTAGACAGTGTCCAAAAAATAGTACGTAGGTAGTGCAATGTGTGACATTGACTGTTATAGTACATGAAAAATAGAATATTAGTTTCAGCTAGGAAAACAGAAGCCAGAAAGTTAGCGATGCAGATAGGTAATGAGAGAGAGCATTAAAAGAATAGAAGCAACAAAGCCTGAGCAGTAGCTTATGGATATGGTATAGAAACAGAGAAGGAGTTAGAAAAGCCTTAGGATCTTGCAGTCTGTGAGGGATTGAAATGTGACAGAAGAGGACGATGAGGCTAGTGTGGAAAAAGAGGAAGACCTGAGCATTTGGCAGGCTATATGCAGGAGCAGAACTATGCATTTTTGAGATTATTATTTAAAGAGGCTTTGAAATGGGTTATACCATGCATAGACCTGGTAGCTAGAGGTAGTGAATTCTAAAGTACAGAGACAGAGTATGAATACAGAGAGTGATATGGTTTTCTTGTGGGTCTTGAGATAGCTAAAAAAATTTTGTCTTCTGGTCGTATGGAATGATTTGGTGTGTAAGATGTGACTAGTTTGGCTAGTGCAGGGCAAGCAGTAGGCTTGAAAATAAAGTTATGTATGGTGGATAACTGAATAAAGGCAAGTTGGTTGGGGATTTCAACCCATTTTAGTTGTGGTAGCTGTTTACAGTGATGTGTGTGATATTTAGAGTTTGTGGCAAACTTTGCAACTTTGTTGTAGCACTGTTCCATCTTGCTTAGGGTAGAAGTGGGTAAGTTAGTTAGGATAGAGGCACCATAAAGAAGGGAGGGAAGTAAAAATGTTTTTGCCAGGGTAGTTTTGGTTGCTGCAGTAAAGAAATGTTTGTTTCTATATAAGAGTCCCAGTTTTTGATGGGTTTTCTTTATATTCTGCT
Source organism: Protopterus annectens (assembly GCF_019279795.1). NCBI lineage: Eukaryota > Metazoa > Chordata > Ceratodontiformes > Protopteridae > Protopterus > Protopterus annectens. Next base: position 611,703,077 of record NC_056726.1, read on the forward strand.
GTATATGGGGGTCAAATGAAAGTTTATTGTCAATGATAACACCTAGAAGTTTGGTTTCCTGCACTATTTCTATGACAGTGTTGTCAGATGCAAGGATGTTGACATGATCAGTGACAGGGAAGGTGTTGTGTTTTTGGGATAAAAGAGTACTAGTTTTGTCTTCTTTGGATTAAGAAAGAGTTGGGTATTTCTTAGCCAGGATTCAACTGCAGTAAAGGACTGTTAAGTTTTTGAAAGTAGTTCTGGCAGTGCAGATTATGGTGGAATCATCAGCATATTTAATGAAGTTCCCAGGGTGAGAGGCTGTTTGTGAAAATGTTGAAGAGTAGGGGTCCTAGGATGTAGCCTTGAGGGACTCTGGTAGGGTTGTGGAGAAAGGTTGAGAGTTCATTGGACCATTTCACTTGCTTGTTTATGATCTTTGAGGTAGCTCTGAAACCATTTTACTGTGTTATGTAAGAAGCCTAAGTTAGACAGTGTGTTCAAAAGTAAGGGGTGAGACACTGTGTCAGAGGCCTTGGAGAGATCAAGGAATATGGAGGCTGTATAGCATCCTGCATCTCTGGCCTTGTTCATGGTGTCTGTAAAAGATAATAGGGCTGTAGCTGTGCTGTGGCTAGGTTAGAAGCTGTGTTGGGTTTTGGTTAAAAGATTGTTTTCCAATAGATACAGCATTACCTGCTGATGGATACCTCTCTTAAGAATGCTGGATATGGGTGACAAGATAGATATAGGATGGAAATTGGATGGATCAAAAGAGTCACCTCCTTTGTGGATGGGGGTGATGTGTGATTGTTTCCATATGGTAGGTACTTCTGATTTGGATAAAGACCTGTTCATAAGGATACTGATTGGGTAGGAGACTGAGTTAGCAGCCAGTTTGAGGCAGTATGGTGGGAGATTGTCAGCTGAGGTAGAGCAGGGTTTTAGTTTTTGTAGCAGTTTCTTAATGGTGTCAGTGGGTATGGGCTGAAATGAGAATGGGGTTTGTATGACATTTGTTGAGTAGGGGGTTAGTAATGACAGGGGTAGAAGTAGTTGATGGTCTAGGGTTGGTGTCTGAATAGGTTGAAGGGTGGGTTCATATAGCAATAGGCTATAAAAAAGTAACTTCCTTTTGGATGGAGTTCAGAAATTTTGCTCAAGTTTTGTAGTCAGATAATTGTATTATTACTAATTATTTAATCTTATTTAATGGCTCAATCGCAGAATCTATCCCAACTTAACAAGTGCTTCTTCTTTGGTCTATATTGGTTATAGCATGGAGAGTTGCTACAAAGAATTGGAAATGTAAAACTACCCTTTCTTTCACTGAATTTGTGTGTATAATTAAGACTATCAGTAAAAAAAAAACTGTTAGCTATAAAAATGAGAACTCCAAATGTTACTCATCTATACATATCTTGGCAAAAATTAAGTGATTTACTTGTACAGTTTTGGTAGGTTAGCTTAGTATATGGAATTCTTGTTATGGACTTTTATAAATAGTTTTGAATCTGTTGTTTTTAGAAGTTTTGTTTTATTTGTTATTAAACATCTAATAAAAAGTTTGAAAAAAAAAAAGAAATTAATGACTGCCTTTACCATGAAAGGCATTTTGCTCAGTTAAGAGGAAATGGAAAAATAATGTGATAAGTCATACATATAGAGCCCAGGAGAAAGGATAACAGGACGTTAAAATAGAAAATCTGGGTAAAGATAATATTTGCCACCTGAACAGGGCTTCATATGAGATTACCAAGGAATGTGTCAGCAGTACTATTGAGACAACTTCAAAACTGTTTAGCTTGTCAAGTAAAGCTGGAATGCACCAAAGGACATACGCTAGCTACTGTGATGTTTCTGTACAAATGCGATCAAAGAAAAAAATAAAGAACTACAAATTAGAGACCCTTGTAATTATTCTAAAAAAAATAATGGGACCCATCCTGAACTATTGGATGGTGGGTTACATTAAATCAAAATAATTGGCTCAACGTTATAACTAAGGACTCACAGGGAGTTCAATGTTGTGCTGTCCAGATGCAGTAATATAAGTTAATCATGACTGAGGTGGTAAAACATCATCTGATGAAATCCTTTTCTTAGACCTTAGGTATGCATTCATTTCCAGTTCTTATATTAGGATGGGATGGACTGTGATACAAGAAGACATGATGTTAAGGAAGGTGGAGGAGATGATTAATGAAAGTGATACAGACTGACTGAGAAGTGTAATGGCCCTTTATGTGGAACAGCATCTCTATGATCAGCAATATGTTTGATCTTTTGTATAATTCCCCTTGTGATTTCCTCTAATGAAATATCATGTAAGTTTGAATATGTGCTCAACAATTTCTCATATTATAGCAAATAAAGTAGTCACTGCTGGTGTCATCCTGATACAGGAGGAATTATACAAACAATGAGTTACAATTTTCAAGGAAAATGCAAGCTGATGATCATGGCCAAAATGTGCATGCAGTTATATTGTTTTAAAAATTATATTGCAGAAAAGATATATGCATTCACTTATAAGTGACCCTGTAATCAGTACTAGAGAAAATACCTGGATGTATTGATAATTCCACAGATGAACCATTTGACTGTAACCAAAATGTGGTGGACAAAATAAACGGGTAGATTAGGGTATCTACTGAGGTCTCTGAAGTTAGAAGATGCTGAAGATGTTTTTATACTGTGTTTTGAATTCTTATGCCATCAGTTGCAGTAATGCATACAATTCTGAATTGCATACTTGGAAAGAATTACACTGGGCTGGTCAACAAAGTAGACAAGAGGATTAGTTCATACATTCATAGGTGATTACTAGGCTAAACAAACTAGAGGACCTTTCCAAACCTAACCATGCTTCCAAAACTTATCTGACATTTTTTTGATACCCTAGGGTTATTTTAAGGAGTATATGAGGGCTTGGCAGTGGGTAGTCAAGCATTTACAGTCTGTCTCTGTCTAATATAAACATAGGTGTCAGACCAGGGGTGAACTTCCAATTCCCTATTCACTGGTTCAAGTTTCTTTTGAATTCAGTTAGGGAACAATTCTGCTTCACATTGATGGGACTCAAGTTTCAGAGAAGGGGAAACCTCTGAGATACACATCTGTCCATCCAACATGCCTTGTTTATGTTACAGATGAGGTTTAGATCCCTAGATCTAGTAATTCTGGTACTATTCATTCTGTAGATGTGCAACAGGACCATCAGAGCAGGATCAGAGGATGCTTTGTAAGCCAGGCATAGACCACCTTGCAGCAGTCTGTAGGAGGCTGAGTACAGAGACAGAGCTTTAAGGTGATTTGTGTAGGACATGTTATTTATGCCTTATAAGTTTTTGCGTAAAACTTCTGTGAACATTCCAGTTGCTTGATAAGCCTGGTCAGGTACTTACCAAAGGGGGCACTGTACTCAATAAACCAATAAAAATGGTTATTGAACTCACATGCTGATGATAGACTGATGGGTGTAAATATGCTTAGGCTCATAGATTTATAGGTGTTTACTAGGCTAACACCACAAGGGCCTTTTAAGCCTAGCTATGCATCCCAAATCTCTGGCAAGTTCTGATACCCTTGATAAGTTTAAGCTTGGGCCTGGGAGATGAACCATTTACAGGCTACCTCTGTCCATTAGAGACATAGGTGCCAAACCAGGGATGAATTTATGGTTTTCCATCCAATTGTCCAAGTTGTACTTGAATTGAGTTAGGAAGGAACTTTACATCACATGGATGGGTAGCCTGTTAGATATTATGAATATAAGGCTGAAATTAATTCTGTTGTAAATATGCTGAAAGAAAAAGTTTGCTTGAATATATGTATAGAGTTTAAAATATGCATTCATACTATATGTATAACAGACAGGCTTCTCTTCACAGCATCAAAAAGAAAATGCCTAACAAAGCAATATTGGAAAGCAATGATTATATGATTTTCTCATGTTTGCAGAACAAATATCTATTAACAGACATCTTTTTTATAAACTCAGCAATACGTGATGTTTTTCCAGTAGGAACAGAACAGACATTTCCTTTCATTCTTCTGTTATTCTGATTGTGTTAATTTGTGCATTTTCACATCAGCAGAACTGCTGACAGGACAATAGAAAAGTCTAAAAACAGACATTATGTGACTTCCCACAGAAAGCCCAAAAAAGATACCAAGAGGAAATAACATCATCTATGTGCATGACTAGCACTCTATATAACTATTATAGTAGTTCAGTTATGTGAGAGAAGGACAGAGAGAGGTATTTTGTATTTGTCATCATTCATATCTGTAATGAAGGAAAACTTTGTAAATATATGCTACAATCTGACAGAAATAGTACATGTTGTTTGTTATAAAATAAGTTATTTGTAACTGTGCTTATAGCTGCAAAATATATTTTTTATCAGTGTGCAATTTGAAAGGCTTGGTGCTTTAAACAGACTACAGATGGAGTCATGCAAAGCTCTGTCTCTGATTCAGCAGTAAACTAACTGTGTGTCTTAAGAAGACTTTTGATCCAGCACAGCATAGGAGCAGAGTACACAAATTAAAATAATTTTTCAGAGCCTGTTGTAGTCTCTGGGATACATACCTATCTCTCCAGCAGGTCCTATTTATATTACAGGTAAGGTTTAAGTCTTTAGAGTGGGTAATTCTGGTGCTATTTGTTTTGTAGATATGCAGGAGTTCCAGCAGAGTAGGGTCTGACAATGCCCTGTATGCCAGGCATAGATCTTCCCTCAAAAGCCTGTAGGAGACAGAATACAGGGATATGGCCTTAAGATAGTCTGTATAGGGCATTTTACTTATGTCCTGTATTATTTTAGTGAGGAACCTCTGTGGACATTCCAATTGTTGGACATGTCTGGTTAAGTACATACCAAAGGGGGCACTGTAGTCAGTGATAAGTGATGAATGCCAAATACAGTGGAACAATGACTTCCTTGGACTTAGATGCCATACCTTTGTTTATAGGTTGAGCAACATAGAATGGTTTACTCACCACTGTAGACAAGTGATGGTCAAAGGCTAGATTACTAACTATGTATGTCTCCAAGTCCCTGACTGCTGAGTCAACTATAAAGGGTGTGTTGTCAACATGATAGCATGGATGGATGACTTCCTACAGGATACTATTATGCATTTCTTGGCATTTAGTTTTAGTCCATGGCTCTGACACCAGTTGTCTGTCTGTGTCAGCCCCTCCTGGAGAACATTTGTGTCAGAGTAAGATTCAATGACAGCTTCTAATTTGCAATCATCTGCAAATTTAGTCAGCCAGAGACCACTGACATTGGCCTTGACTTCTGAGAAGTAAATGGCAAAAAGGAGCGGTCCAAGGACTGATCCCTGAGGGACTCCACTTGTGACTGGCCTCTTTGTAGAGGTGGACTCCCCAATTCTGACTACCTGGGTCCTGTCTGTGAGCCAGTTGGCTACCCACCTGGTGACATATGGATTTGTACCTAACTTTGTCAACAATGCTGAAGTAGGGTATTGTGTCAAATGCCTTGTCCAGGTCAAGGTAGCTGTGTGAACAATTTTGCTCTCATCCATTACTTTGGTGACCTTCTCAAAGAAGTCCACCAGGTTGAGTAGGCATGATCTGACTTGACGAAACCAAACTGGGTTGGGTCCGGTCTCTGGAGGTTTACTATATCTCTGTTGATCATCTCCATGATAATTCTCTCCATGGCTTTACATATAAGACTAGTGAGACTTAAGGGTCTGTAGTTTCCAGGGTCTGTAGATTGCCAACCTTTGTGCAGAGGGATGACAGTAGCCTTTCTTCATTCATGAGGTATGAAGACTGTTTGGAAGCTACAGTTAAATAGTAATTCCAGAGGCCCTGATAGGTCATGTTTCATGCTATTTAGAAGGCATCCTGGGATATTGTCTGGGCCCATTGATGCAGTGTTCTTGTTCTTAGAGAGAACATTAAGGAGCTGTTCCCTAGTCATAGTAGGGGGAGTTATATTTGATGATATTTTCTGAGGGAAGGTTGAGGGGGAGAGAGGGGTAAAGGTGGAGCTGAATTTATCAGCTAGGAGGTTTGCTATATCTTCTGACTCAGCATAGGTGACTCCATTTACAATGATCTCTGCACACAATTGTGTATTGCCTTTTAGGTTGTGAACATAGCTAAAGAATGCTTTTTGGTTATCTTTGGCCTGGAAGGCCAAACTTCCTTCAGATTTGTCTTTGGTAGACTTTATTTGTCCTCTGAGTTGTTTGTTTAGTTTGATAAGAGTGCTTTTATCCTGCTGGGTGCTGCACCTCCAATATTTTGCTATGATTTTCTTCCTCCTGTTATACAGGCCTACTGATTCTGTGATTCCACCAGGGTGGTTTTTTTATTTATTTATTTTTAGTTAGTTCTGCACTTCTTCCTTGTGGTTTCAGCTGCCTCTACACAGCTAATAGCATGCTTTGTACAGGGTTTCTTTGAACAGTTCTGCATAGGCAGCAGTGTTCTAAGGGTTTATAGAGGGCTAGGCTTAACTAGCATAAATGGAAAGAAAGGGAGAGCAATAATGTGGATCCACAGTATCCTGAGGAATGCATTAAGGAAATTAAAATACATAAATACATAAAGAGAGAAAGAGAGACTAGCTCCACTGCACAGATAAATAAAGCCTTGACTTTAATCCAGAAAAGCTATGTTCAGTTACCATCTCAGGCAAATGCTGGAGCTGGCAGTGGGTGGAAAAGTAATGATAAGAATAAGCCTGCACATCTTTCCCAGGGGCAAGGGATGGCATGTCGGCAGGACCAGGCTATGCTCAAGTCTGGCATATGCTAGATATTAGAGAATAATAGCCAATTTGATTAAAGGTTGATCTGGGATGGAATTATCTTTACCTTGAGCCTGAAGTGAGTCCACTCCCAGAAACCATACCTCATAGCTTTTAAACTTCCAAGCCCGCTACCAGCATATATGGGCAGGCAGGCAGCCAGGCAGGCAGGCCATATCCCTTTTCAACTTAGCATGCCCCTGCAGAAAGCTGTAGTGGCTTCCCAGGGTCATTCTCCTCCTGCAGGAGATAAGTCATTGACAGGTGGGGGAATATGTTATACCAACATGAGTGGCTTAAACTTTAAGATGAACCATCACAATAATTGTCATCTGCTAAATGTAGGGATGGATCTCATGGAAACTAGGCTACATCAGGGTATTTAAATTTCTATACACAACAAGAGAGATGGATTTGCAAATAAAAAAGGATGTGAAACAAGAGGTATTTGAGCTAGTGTAAAATGGCCGAATGGGTCATACTGGTAAGGCCAACTCCATGACTGCTTGCTCCACACTTACACATAGTAGTGAGGATATGCCTTCCTCATTGCTACTATTTACCAAAATGCTTGCATCGTATCAGTGATGTGCCATCCCATTTGTAGTGTACATGTCCAATATCTCAGTGCTGCTTCAGATGTTTTTACTAAATCTCTGTTCATTCTTTTGTAAATGGTTGTCTCATACATAAAAATCATCAATATAGAGCCTAAGATAAACTATAAATATTTTACAGCCGAAATTCCCGGCCACTTTTCCCATTACTTAGCTATCATTTTCATTTTTTTATGGATAGTGAAATTTTGTTTGTTGAAGTGCTGAATATAGAAACTGACTTCAAATAAATAGGATTCAGAAAACTTTCTCACATTGTGCTAAATGAATTTTTGTGATCAGCAACCACACACAAGATGTGTGTGATTCACAATCACAAGCTCTGTAAGGAGGGCAGGCCAAGCAACATGGTTGAGGGTGGAATATACGAAAGGCTATAATACCATGGCAATGTGCACCATTATTAAATTGTCCCTCACCGGGTCTACTAATGAGGAAAATAGCATGGCAGAGTGATAAACATATAAATGCCATGCAGAGAGGCTGCATCCACTACATATCTGAATGTAACTAAATGTTTATGTTCATATAAAGGGCATCACTAAATAATGTTAGTGGGTTCTGCCACAATAGTAAATATTTAGCTGCAAGAGACTCGTATTGCCACTGCAGTACCTGACAATGTGTGATGTTGCCCCTGAAGGCACTAAGTCATCTGACCATGCTTAACATTTCATGGACTCCACAACAACAACATTGTGAATGTGTAATGTGTAGATAGAGATATGATCCAAAACACTGTGGATATGTGTCAGCTTCATAAGCAGCACCATGTTAATCATGGAGTACCTATCAAAGAGGGTACTAAAGTATGTGTGGCTTTACTTATATGACCTACAGGGAGGTTTTAGTGAATTACTGGGGACACAGTGGTGGTACCTCAGGCACCTGCCTTGTGTATACTCCATTAGTTTCAAAATAGCCCACTTTATCAAGTGGGGAGCATTTATGATCCTCATGTACCCCAGAGGAGAGAGAACCAACACCACGCATGATTTATATATTACAATTAATTTCACTGAGGTACTGGGAGCCATAGACTCTACCTGCATTGAAATAAAGGTCCACCTGGTGAACTAAGATGTAAGTGAATAAAACAGAAATGGTATCTGTCCATTAACTGCCAGGTGGTCTATAATGCACAGGGTAATATCTAGAATGTGTCTGCAGGCCACACAGGCAGTAATCATGACTCCCACTTATGACATATGGTATACCGATGTTTTTTAAAGGGTGACTTTTCTCAGAGTCATCTTGTTGGTAACACTGGATATACCATTGAATTCTGGCTTATGGCACCCATAAGAAATACACAAAATCAAGGAGACCAAGGGTACAGCTGTGCCCTTTAACAAGTAAAGAACATTACTGAGTGAATGTCTGGACTACTGAAGGCACAATTCTATTGTCTGGATTCATGCAGAAGTGCCCTGTGCAAAAAGAGTGTCAGTGTATACAATGTTAAACATTATCATACTTAGGAAGGGGTTACAGCAGGGTAGGCACTTTCAAGAGCAGCAATCCCTGGCACAATGAGCAATGGAGGCTGAGTCTGCAGAAGGGGATGATCATGTGAGATGGAGGCTGGAGCATTTGTCCATAGCACTAGCAAACAGACAGAGACATAGCTTCAGATCATAGTAGACAGGAGAAAAACAGAAACACTACAGTGACAATGATGTATTCCAAACTAAAATCAGGCTGTACATACCCATGAACAGGCTGTCCATGATGTGCATTAGACATTGTCAACCCAAGTAACAGTGCACAAAAGTCAGGGCACAGTTATTATTTGCACAGCTGAGGAAGTGAGTACACAAGTGGATATCTTTCACAGAGAAATATGTGAGTGCTGAGGACTATGAAAGTAAAACATTCTGTTATATGTTCTGTTAGTTTTGTAGGGAGGGGACATTAAAGTAAAATTCTTCAAGAAGGGTCAGTGTCACTGGAAGTATGTGTGTGTGTGTGTGTGTGTGTGTGTGTGTGTGTGTGTGTGTGTGTGTGTGTGTGTGTGTGTGTGTGTGTGTGTGTGAGATGTACTGGGGGCTGTGGCAGTGTGACTAAGGGTCTGTGGTGACACAGCCTCAACAGTAGTTGCAACACTGCAGCTTGATGCACAGGACAGATCTAAGAAATGTATGGCAAAGGTTTCAGCATGTCATGTATGTCCCCTTGTACTAGAGCTAGCTTGACCAGGAATTACACTGGATGTACTACCACCCTGGCTAGATTCTGATGTACTACATGACAGTGAGCTACATCTTCTACAAGCTGTAGCACTGTCACAAGTGCCATGACCACAGGGATGTCCTCTCCCTGGTGTAGACATATCCATAAGAGATGTAGCCATAGACGTGCTAGTGCTGTAGATGTGAGAACTTTGTTTTTCATGGACATGAAGGCAAACTTCTGTGGATACAGTGGTAAACAGGCTTTGGGGATGGTCCTTCACCCCTGACAGGTGAGCTTGAGAGGACATGGCATGTGCCAGTATGTGAGTGAGTCCATTCAAACAATCACATATACAAGACATGTACTCAGTTCATCACTCACACCAAGCATAACTCTAATAACTGTGCCATGGCTGTTGTAGTACTAACCTGTAACTCCATGATGGTCCTACACTAGGTGATAATCATGTTTTCAGTGAGTGCTATTACTCTTCCCATGTCAACATCTCTGCCCATCTGTGCTAGGAGCAGATTCTGCACTTTCCTGACTGATATTGTCCCCATTAATCTGTCCTCTTTGTGAGGTGTGAGTATACTGGGTATTCACAAACATGCAGGCTGTGTCCATGATCTGTGTTGGGGATGCAGTGGTCATAGTCCCTGTGTCCAGTGCACAGTCTGTATTCCCTGACTATCCCAGTTCATTCCTGCCATCATTATCAGAGGTTGCAGATCCTCTAACATCAGGTGGGGCCCACTGGATTGCAGCTCTCAAAGACTGCACACGTGGAACCCCATCCAATCTCTCATCCTGGTATTGTCCTTTCTTTTGAGTCAATGCTCACCCCTGCTAATTGTACTATCCTTCTCTATTCATTGTCTTCCTTATGGTTGTCTGATTTCTCCTTGACTATTGTGTTCCTGCTCCATCTTTGTTTTACCACACTCTCTGTCAGTCTGGCTTGCCTTTGCGATCTACCAGAACCCTCTTACCTGCTTACTTCCCTCATCAATGTACCTTCTCTTTATGCTTGAAAAATTTGCTCCTGCCCCCTCAGAAATATTTATCCCACCTTCCTCATCTCTATCCTGCTCTGTCATCTGCTTGCTTCCCCTTTTTATAGCTTTCCTATACTCCCATTTCTATCTTTAATCTAATCAAAAAATAAACACACCTTACATATGTCCATGTAGGACATGCAAATTATGCATTTTTTGTGATCATACTGTGCATGTCAGATTGCAAAGAGTCTCCTCAGTGTCCCTGTACAACTATTGAGCAATAACACTGAGCACTGTATGACACAAAGCTCGGCTGCCATGTTTCACACCACCAATTATTATGTACAACCACTATCATGCACTATTTATATTGGTCTTCCCAGCAGTGGTTACACACATGAGCAGAGTGCCACTGTGCAACAGTTGGCACAAATGAAATAAGGTATGGCCACCACATTTTGAGGACTTCTCTTTGCTGAGTCTTACACTTCCAACTGTGCTTGTGGATAATGTGTTTAGGTCCCAAAGGTGGTTTTCTGGAGTGTTGTTGTGATATCTCTAATTCTTCATTCTGAATTATGCTTGTCCAACGACTGTTGCTGTAGCTTAGCCAGTAGATGACATGATTTATACAAAGCCTCATATGAAAGTTGTGGGTTCAGTTACTGCCAGGGTTGTTTGCTTTTATTTATTTTATTCTTTCATTTGGCAGTGTGGGGCACACAGCTGCTGTATGTTTCTCTAAAGGGTTTTCTCTAACTGCTGCCATAGCTCAACCTGTAAATAAAGTGCCTTCAACAAAACAAGTGATGCGAGTTGGGGATTTGATTCTTGTCCGGGCTGTGTGCTTTTTTGTCTCTTTTGTTTTGCAGCTGCACAGCACTTACCTAAAGTGTATTTCCCAGAATGCTTTTCTTTAATGACTGCTGCCGTAGATCAGCCTGTATAGGAAGTTTCTTGAACAAGACAAAAAAAAAAAAAAGAATTTGGGTTTAATTCCCATCTGAGCTGCATATAGACATATCATTATTAAAGTAGTGTGGTTGTTTTCTGACCTTTGTGGAACTGAACAAGTGATCAGAATCTAACAATGTTGTGCTTGAATTTGATGAATGCATTTATAACCCCCTCCCATGTATGTGCTATTTTATTTTTTCCAGTTATTTGACATTTATATGTAACAGCTTGCAGACTGGAACCCCTACACCAAACTTATCCTTTCGCACCAACACCAGTGAGTAGTATGCCACTGCCAGCAACTTTACTAATAGTGATGTCCCCAGCTGCCACCCCCACGAAGCATCACTGTCTTTCCTCTGTATGTCTGATATCCCTTTCTTCATTGTCTTAAACATCCCATATTGTGTCACCACCTCACTTTGCAGTCTTGTCTGTGTTATTTGTTTGCATGTGTGGTTCTAGTACCTACTTTAACCCTCCTAACATCACCTTAATTCCCTTTCTACCTTCCACAATCTTCTCTGCATTTATACATCTCTCTCTCTCTCTCTCTCTCTCTATATATATATATATATATATATATACTTATATCCATCTCTCTCTCTCTCTATATATATATATATATATGTATGTATATATGGTTCTACCTGACTTCGTCGACAGCGCAGAAGACCGACATCGGAATCCGGAGCTCCAGAAGATCGAAAGTGAAGAAGACCGACGCGAATCGCGAGTGGCAGAACATCGACAATGCAGAAGACCGACACGACGGATGACAACACCAACGCCGAGGATGCCGACATGGGGAAAGGCTGTGTGAGTATGCGGTAGTGACGGACGTTAGGGTGCGAGGCAGGTAAGTGTGGAGATTGACGGTCTGTGGGGATAGGGGTGGGTTAAGTGAGTTAGGGTTAGGGAGCGATAGGGGTGGGTTAAGTGAGTTAGGGTTAGGGAGCGATAGGGGTGGGTTAAGTGAGTTAGGGTTAGGGAGCGATAGGGGTGGGTTAAGTGAGTTAGGGTTAGGGAGCGATAGGCGGGTTAAGTGAGTTAGGGTTAGGAGCGGGTAGGTAAGTGTGCGATAGTGACGGACCTTAGGGTTAGGGTAAGGTTTAGTGTGGGCTTGTAAGGATTTTGGTGTGCTTGTGTTGTGTGTGTGGTTTGTGGAATGGGGATGTGTTTTGTTTTTATTTGTTATTGTGGTGTGTGCAGTGTATGGGGTTTCGTGTTTGTGTACCGTCGGTTATTTCGTTGTCGGTTATGTGTGGTTTCGTGTTTATGGACTGTCGAATATGTGGTGTCGGTGATGTGGTTGTCGGTGTTGTGTGGTTTCGACTATGTCAGGTAGAACCGTATATATATATATATATATATATATATATATATATATATATATATATGTGTGTGTATGTATATATATATATATATATATATATATATATATATATATATATATATATATATATCTATATATATATTTATAAAGAAAGAAAGAGAGAGAGACATAGATAGATACAGGTATACATATATCACTGGATCCAAAAATAGATCAGCATTCAAGCATCATGGCCCTATAAGGCTTCCACAAAATGTCTTTCTTTAGTTGCAACTGTGCATACAAGATACTGAAAAGCACCCTGGTTAATTGGTAATGGAATGAAATGACAGGGTATATTAGTAAGGCTGTGAATTTCACATGCTGTTCTGAAGAAGTACTGATGTTAGGACAAAACCTAGGTCAATATTGTTTGTACTGGTTCGTTTATTGGTTTTTGTGGAGTTAATAAATCTGATTTTGCTGCTAGACCTTCGTTCTTCTCATTACTTAATTGGTTAAAACCCTTGGGGCTTGTGCTTGATGGACAAGCATTATGGCTGCTCATAATTCCCTGCAGATGCAGCAAGATCCTACATGCTCTTTCCATTGTCCTTCCAACAGCCACAGGCAGGATATTTAATGAGATGCTCAGCACACAGGCCTGCCTGGCTACTTTCATTGCTTAAGAGCATCTGGGTTTGTTCTGTATATGCAGTAAACATAGATGTAAGAGTCAAAATTGTGTCTACATTATTTCTGAAATCGCAGGGAAAGTCTTCAAAATAGTAAAAATATATATATTTATACAAGACCTTCATTTTGACACTGGTATGAATGCAAATAACTTCTATTTTTTATAAATGCAGTAGTGTAAAAACATATCGGGGGAATTCAGTAAAGCCAACACAACTTTTTTTTGTGTAGCATTGTGGCACGATGTGTACACAACTGCTAATAATGTTAGGTTCAGTAAGTGCTGCAAATAGGGAAAATACAGAGGAATGCAAATTACCTGATAAGTAGGTGAATCTTATGCAAATGAGTCAGGCTGAGTGATCCAACAAGTAGAAACGCATCCATGTAGACTCAGTGTCAGTGTCCGTAGTGTACATGGAATCTTTCCATGTACAGGAGTCTACATAGACAAAAAGTGATTGTAAAACACCAGAAATAGGGACATACCTCCCCTGAACATGTTATACCACATACAGATATGTGCAAAAATAATATTGTGGATGTCTTAAAGTGGAAGAGAATAAGTTAAAATAATAATAATTGTTTTTTTAATAATCTCAGCATGTTTACACTATGTTCCACAGTGTGCAAACATGCTTAGTAGAAGAATAAAAAGAGGCAAAAAATGCATTTTATAATATATGTCAGAAATGTATTATAGGTCTTTATGTCGGGTCCATACAGAGGTGCATTGGTGCTGTTGCCCAGTTCGTAAAGCTGTGAACCGTGTAGTTTCCAGGCTGCCAGCATGAATATTTATGCAAATGAGGTGATTATCTTGAATAGCAAAAAGGAGTAAGCGTGTCCACATTGCCACTTCATGAAGGCTCTCATACCGTGTTAATATTTCCACTGGATGTGGATGCCAGTAGAGGGGTGTGTCCAGTCAGTTTTAGGATTGTTTAATACCTGCTGCACATATTTGCGCTGTACGCAGCATAGTTAAGCGTGTTCACGGAGAAAGACCACCCAGGTCACAGTGATGACATAGGCAGCAAGTAATTAAAACCAGATATATTCAGTTATTGATTTTGACTT
>NC_056726.1:611722699-611870199 GCF_019279795.1 Protopterus annectens
ATGAAACAAGCTACAATGACAGTTATTTCAGATGATCCTCATAGGACAGATACTGGGGACTTGAAGTTCCCTTGTGAGGAACCTTTGTGTTGTGTGCAGTTGCCACTGGTGCTTGGAAAGGCACATGACAAAATGGCCATTGCACTCAAACATTGGCATGCCAGTGGAAGAGTACACAGAGGTTATAACTACATTATTATCAGGTGACAGTTCCCTCAGTAATGACATGAGCATGGTATACGTCCCTTCTTACCACTGGGGATACATGGTGATCTATGGTAAAGTAGGTATAAACGTGTGTGGCCAGGCCTGTGTAGCCAGATCTATCACCCCTGTGTATGTACATCAGCTGTTGCTGTCAATGTGCTATGTACCAGGAGCATTAGTGTTACCAATGGAAATGATACTACATACACATTTGCATGGGGTTTACGACCATGACTATGTCAACAAGCATTTGTTCATGAAGACCCTCTTGTAGGAGATTGACATAACATTGAGATTGTATGACCGCTCACAGCTTGCTGTACCATGAGGTGCTTGCTTTCCTCTTGTTAGGTACAGCTGAATCTATGCAGTTGTACAACGCTTGCATAAAGCACTACCATAGAGCTCAGCATAGTTGCCTGCCCCATCTAAGGGGGGAGGTGCAGTCAAGTTATTTATACCATCTTATAGGAGCTTATAATTTGCTTTGTTGAAGTTTATTACTGTGGTTGCTGCATGGGGGGGGGGTTCAGGTGTGAGTCTTACTTTTAAGGAGACTGACTTGTGGTCAGATCTCACCAGGGAGGACCTCATAGTGGAGGTAATACAGTGGTTATCCATATTGGTAAGCACCTGATGCAGTACATCGGCTCCCCTTGTGGGGATGTCACCCCACTGGTTCAGGGCATTGTAGTTAAGGATGTGGACTAACCTTTGGGCAAATGAGTTTGAGCATAACCAACCAACACAGTTGGTGATGAGTGAAAGTCACCCCACACCATGGTGATTTGATGTATCTTGATAGACACAAGTAGATTCAAATAAGTATAACAGGTGTCCTGATTCATGGAGTTCCTGCTGTAGCTGGCAATGGCTTGATTAGGTGCCCTAACAGCAGTGAATAGCACTTGCAATGTCTCCAGGGAATCACACTGTTTAACCAATCTGAATGTGTATCTATTTTTAATGAATATGGATATACCGCCTGCATTACCTGGCACAGATTCAGTCTGGCGTCTGAATATGTGAAAAGATGTGCAGCCTGGTATGGCCGTAGTGCTGTCCACAGCCTTGAACCAGGTGTGTGTGACTGCATAAATGTCTGCATCTTCCAAGGTGAGGACACCTTCCAGTGAGTGGAATTTAGTGTTGGCATTTCTAGCATGTAGCAGCATAAGTGTGATGTTGTTTGAAGAGGGCATTTCCTCATTGGAAAGTTTTCCCTTGAGAAACCATCTATAAGATGCACTATGGGGATGTCAGCAGTCTTGGCCACCACACAAACTCCCAGGGGTGACAGATGAACACCATCTCTGGCAAAACATCGAGGTCTGTTGAGCAAGTCATCCCAGGTTGACATGTAGTGGATCCCATTACAATGACACCACATGATAAGCCAATTATTGATGTCAATCATTTTCCATGTGTATTGAGCCGTCATATTAGGTGAAGGTAAAATGCAGCTGAAAGCTATGAGCATACCCGGCGGAGACACATAGTCTGTAAGCTTAGTCATGTGTCTGCATACAGTCCATTGAGGTATGTCTCAAGTTGTACACACCAACATGAACTATGAGGTCATCATAATGTTACCTGATGGTGACAGACCTGCGTGCATTTGTGGTATGGTGCATCCTGGCACCTCACAGGCAGCTAATTGTAACCTTTCTCATATGTAGCCTGGTGAAAGGGACATCAATGTGTCTCATGATGTAAACACCTATGAATAAAAGGGTTGAGTTTGTGTTTTGCCTCAGCTGTTTGACCAATGAGACAATGGTGCATGTGCTGTTATGTGTAGTGCACTTTGTTCTGTGGAGGTATGATTATGTGTAGTGAGCTTGCAATTGGGTGCCTGAGGTGTCTGTTGTTTGCATATGTGTCTGGTATGGAGCTCCACACATGCAGGTGAGTGTGATGTGGGTGTGGGTGGAGTATGTGGTGAGGTGTGCATGTTAGAAAATTGTTTTCTGTCATATGTACTGTCCAGTGTGTGAGACAGCATGGAATCAAGGTTTGTAATATAGTCACATCTCTCACATGTTTTGTTTGTGTGGCATAGGAGTATAGGGGTGGGGACACTTTCCACATCTCAACAGTGGTCATTGATAATGCCATCAGCAATAGATTCTTGCGTGTGTGTGCATCACAGCAAGCCATCATTATGCAGTGGCCAGACAGATGCTGAAATGTAACATGTTATCACCTTTATGTATTTCTCCTAAGGTGACACAGCACCTGACAGTGTTCTATAACATTGTTGAGTGAGTACAATGCTTTGCCAGGCATATGGCCCTTGGATTACCCATAATCCTATTATGCATTGTCACAATAGTATGGCTATAAATGTAACAATGTACAACTCTAGCAAAGTTAAGGTCATACTGCTACGCCCATGGGGTTGAAAGCCTCAAATGCACTGTCTGTAGGCACTCCTTGCAGTGAAGATGCAGATGTCTGTGCATGCACAGAGAACTTGTTCAACTTTGCAGTCATTACTTTGGCATTGTAGTCTACACTGCCTGTCAAGCAACTGCACAACAAACTGGATGTTGTGTGACATGATGTGGAAACAAAGACGTGTTCTGGTCACATAAATGTACAGTTTGACATACCTAGGATATGTGTGAGGTACTCACACTTTGGCCAAAGGTGGCCACTCCTCTGCAGTAGGTCTCAGATCCATGTCATACTGATATGCACCATGAAGCTGTTGAAGGTCAGGCTGTATGAATTGCTGTTAAATTGTCACCGAACAGGGATCACAGATGCTGTGATGCTTTTTTGAGAAACCTTGGATGTCTATGTCACCGGACATTGTACATTATATTGTGACGCTGCAGGTGTGCTCTGACTCACCATCTGGTCATGACCTTAGTGAAATCCTAACACCCCTGGAATACAAGGCATAATACATGGAAAACTCACATGATTACTCTGGTTGCTAATCAAGGCATCTACCTGGAAAATGGTATGTCAAGCCTACAGAGCCTTGCATGATCAAGTGACACATGATGAGACACCTGGAACAGGTGGTGGAAGGGGAGCAGGCATCCTATGAGCACCCCTATCAATCCACCTGTATAGAACCTCACCATCTCTTTAGCTATAGCCCGTATCAACACTCACTGCAGCCATAGTAGTCACACTTTTCTGTTCATTGTCCCCATCCTCTGACTGTCTAATATCTGTGGCCTCAGGTGACTGGGTATGCATAGGCATACTAACTGTGTACAGTGATAATGAGGGCAGAAGAGGGTTGTAAACCTCTGTGACAGATTCAGCCCCTACAACCCCCCACCTGTGCCTCACTTTGGCCACCATCATCATCAGAGTCTGAAGTGAAACTGACATCAGGTTGTGAAGGGGACAGGCTAACCCCCTGGTCACCTGTGATAAAAAGGCAAAAGCAGTACATTAATACCTGCACTACTATGCTCTGCAGTACTGTCTTGCAATATATGTTAAGCTGTATACAATGCTGTCTGTATTACAGACTTGTTTAACCCTCAACCTCATATACTAGGATATGAGAACATTATTTTCTAACAAACATTTGCAGTTAAGTGTAAAGGAAAAGCTCTTTAATAAAGATTCTCATGAGCAACAATGATGTACACTGGTAACATTTGGCAAATTTCTGCACAGTTGACACACATATGGCACTCTGTAATGTCCTGAAAATACTGTCAGATCTATCAGTGTGGTCATACATATAAGGCATAGGTATGACTCTAAACTGTGTACAGTTGGGCAATATCTGTGCAGTTGGCAATCATGCAGACAGTACATGCATCCAGCTGGCAGGCCTGGAATGATACCTTAGTGAATACATTGCACTAAATCTACTTCTCTAACAAAAATAGTGTTGTGCTTACCAAGAGCAGGAGCATGGCCATGTCTGATTCCTGATGGTCCTGTGAAAATTTAAGGGAGAGATAATGTAAACAACACCACTTGTTGCACTATAACAAGCTAATATGACCAAATATCTCACATTTACAGTAGCTACTAAGTTAATTGGTATGTTGGTCACAATCTGAGCATGTGGTTTAAACTGCAACTAACCCCCCCCCCAAAAGAAATATCTGACACCCACATAAAACTATGTGCACCCTGACACACTGAATGCTACAGAATTCCAATGCTGATCCAACTAAGCATACCTGGACACTTCTCTTGTGTGGAAATGATGGCACTCACGTCCACAACATACTGTGTGATGGATGTCTGGGAGCTGTCCAGTGTTCCTAGGTTCATCAGGAATTCCTCAGTGGCTGACAGTTGTTGTTCCACTACAGGGCCACCACCAGTGACACCATGATCCCTGGCCACATCTGTTGGTTTTCTGCATGCAGCATTGATCATATCAGTGGCACTGTGTTACACCTGCTCATATGTCCTGGTCTGGTGACTGATAGCATTCACACCACAAAACAGGTCAGCCCACAATGCTGCCCAGTCTTCCCTGTTTGGCCTTCCACTGGACAGCAAGGGTTGATGGTATTGATGCAAGGCATCCAGGATAATGTCATTTTCAGCATCTGTAAAAGGGCCCCAGTGTCAGGGATACATATTTTCTGAAAGACAACAAAAATAGGAACACATTTCAGGATAACATACGTGGGAGTACAGTATGTAGCGATACAACAATAACAGATGGCTACCAGTATTCACTGCTTGATTACCTATCTCATATTCAACACTACGCAAACATAGTACGGGTGTGGATGCAACTAATACAGTAGCAATAGTCAACTATTCCTGTTTGTGCCATGACAGATACTGATACAAAATCACACACACAGCAGAGGAATAAATTAAGTGTGGCCCCTAGGTGTAACCCCCCCTGTTATAATATATAAAAACAACAGTGCCAAACAAATAGCAGTGTAGTATTACAACCACTATCAAGGGAAATTTCCAGCAGACTGGTGCACCTAATTAACAAAAAGCATTCAACGCTTACTGTACTCTAAGTCCTCTGTAGGTGTAACACATCTGGAGATCAATGACATGTCATCATTGTAGTTCTAAAAAAGGCTTAACAATCTAATCCCTATTCCCCCTAACTATATTGAAACATATGCATCATGTTGGAAACAACATGGTTACATACCTGATAGAGTACAATATCCCTCTGTTGAAAGGTACAGATATATAAATGTTGTGCTGACGAGTTCACCCTGTGAAGTAACTCTCATACACAATAGTGCCCCTAGCTAGCTATTTGCCTTTTTAACATGGTTCTCATTAGCAAGTGATTGCCTCAGAAGCAATCTACGCTTCTGAAATGATAACTGAAGCCAACACAGCTGATTTGCAGTATAATCAGCCAATCCTATGCAACCATTGAACAAAATATAAGGCCGCAGTGTAGATTACAACCCCTTTCTCAAATGTTGGGTTAGAAATTACTGGGGTACAGATACTATGTCATCACAGAGAGAATGTCTGTAGCAGCTACTATTTACATACAAATGTGTGTGCTATAGGCTGAAGCTGAAGGTAATGTTGCAGGCAATAGGCATAGGCAAAGAGGATGAACGCTTTGCAGGACAACAAGCTTTAAGAGTAAGTGTGGGGCCCGTTGCAAAGTTGCTGTATAGGCAGAGTCATATTGAGGGTAACCATCCCACTGGGAAGTAAAGGTATGTGTTTGAGGTAAGAATGTCAGCCAACTGTATCAGTGACACAATGCAAGGAAAAATGCTTGATGTGTCCTAGAAAAAGGTAGGGGGTACATTAACCATGATGTCACACAGTAGGACAACTGTCAAGTCACATGTTATGTCATGGTAGTCCCCTGTTAAGTGTGTGCTGGCAACCCTTGCATCTAGTTTAATCTCCATATATGCATGTTACTTGTACAGCTGTGGTTGTCTGTGATATCACCAGCAAATCACTGTTGGTGGCAGTGTGATATTATTGGGCCACAATTTCAGTACACACTTCAACATCCTCTAGGAATTCAGGCTAATGCATACACTGACATTTTCTGCACTTTAAAGTGTTGTACTAGGACTAATTAAGAGTGGTCCTATATGTAGGCCTTTGACCTCTATTATTTAGATGCAGACATTCCAACTGTATTGCTTTGGGTGGATAAATAGGTGAGGAGACAGACATATATTCACAGTTTATAATGCTGATGTCCACAGACATGTATTTTCATTGCTAGGTGGAGGTGTAATTGAACCCAGGACCATGTGTACTGAAAATTAATGTTCTCAATGCATTTCACAGACTGAGCTACAAAGTCACTGTTGTAGCGTGTGTATTTTTACATGTTGTAGTTATCATTCCACAGTTATCTGCAGTTAATTGAATACTGCACTTACATCTGTTATTATGTGTAAGGCTTTAGAGTGCTGTATTTGTATACCAGAGTCCCACTTAAAATACTATTTCCATTAAAGTTTTAGCAAGTGTATTCTTACATGTTGCACTTATAACTGCAGGGTTATCTGCTATTAGATACCTCGCTTATGTCTAATCTTATGTGTATAGCTTTATAGTGATGTATTTTTCTACTAGAGTGCCAATTACACAACAATTTTTCTATTAATCCCTTAGCTGATTTGCGTGGTGTGGCACAATATACAGCATCTCTAAACGTGCTTAATGACAGGAACTTGAGAATTACTATGTGTTGATTAAAACACCTGTGTTAACTAGCAGCTGTGTGGGTTGGCATGTTGATCCACTGTTCTGCAGGTGCAATGGTCCTTTATTCGAAATAGGGTGCAGGTGTACTTTTTGAATGTCATTAATACTGTTCCAGAAGCATATATCAATATAGCACTATTTAGCATAGCTAGGTGATGTGACACACCACATCGCATTGTGAAAAAAAAATTTTAAAGTAAAGAAAAATGGGGAGATAGGACAGAGGTGAAATGGGGTGCAAGCAGGGAGAAAAACATAGAGAAAGGCAGGTAGGTATGTGCAGGAAGGATGTAGGTACAACCATAGTTATCCATTGCTTGAACAGCAACAACTGTGCACTTTCACAAATTTATTAGCAGAATTTGGACTGTTCCCACCCCCAGAGATGGGTGACAACAACATAAGTGTGTTGTCAAGCCAATTGGACCAAATTAAGTGTATCCAGTGGACATGTGTGTGACATGGAAAGATATGTATGGAATGAAATTTAAGGTGAGACTGGAATGTTGGGGAAGGGACATAGGTACATGTGAGGGAGGTAAATTGGGAAGGTGAGGAAGCTTTTGCAGACAGACAAGACAACAGACAGGGTTGGTGTGTGACGTAAGAGGGGAGTGAACACATTCGATGGGGAGGGTGTTGTGGAATTACAGTCCCATGAGCACCACATACTGTAGCAGTGTGACTCAAGTCCTCACCCATGGGACTGTCAGCACTGCTCCTTCGCTGCTCCTGTGGTGGCAGTGGTGGATGCTGGCATCCAGGGTGAGGCTGGTCCACCAGGATGGACAGTATGCTGTCCATCCAATGTAGGTGTGCACCGATAGTTCGGTGCAGCAACCAATGCACCATACCTGGCAGTTCATCACAGTGACTGATGCCGCAAGTAGTGCAGGTGCAGCAGCCAGGGGACCACCAGGCTGTTGCCCAGATGTGCTGGGCCCTGATGTCATGGCTGGGGGAGTCAAGGTAGGTGGATTGCCAGGAACCAGCCTACCTTGTCATGCTGTAGTAAATTAAATATAAACATAAGATAACAAAAGAAATAACCAAACAAATGCTAGTATTAACATAATAAGAGAATACCGATTAATCAAAATACATATAAAGGAATTTTTTGAGGAATACAACAATAAATAACATAAAGGTAAGTATGGTAACAGCAAACCAGTATGAAATAATACATAAGGCCAACACACCAGTTAATTACAAATATATTAATATCAAATCATAATAATAAATAACATTAATAAATTAAAGAAGATAAGAGGAGGAGAGAGAGAGAGAGAGAAAGCAAGAGAAACATACCATTACTAACCTTGCAGGTAATATTACTACACAGACTACTAATACATTTATTCATTTTTTTATTTTTATTTTACATTTGTTAACCGGGAAAGTCCAACTGGATACATATCCATTTTCAGTGGAGGCCCAGGGAGAAAAGCTCCATGTTAAAAATTAATAACACTTAAAATGCAGGTTACAGAGAAGTCTAAGAACATTTAACAACAATCAGTGACAAATTCAAATTAAGGTTACATTTAGATAAGAAATAAAAAGATTGTTGGTGATGGAATAAATATACAGAGAAAACAATCACATAAGAGAAGTGTGTCTAAAAGAAAAAAAAGGATTTTCAGTTAAAAAGTAAGGATGATAGTTAAGAGAAGGTAGTTAGGTAAGAAGGAGTTTATTTAGTATGGGCAGAATAATAAATTATCTTCCTGATAATGGAATTAGAGAAATATAATGGAGTAGAGAAGTATATAATATGAGGGTGTGGGAAGAAAATAACATACTTCTACAGATGTGCAATTTCAGTTGTGAGTATAGTGACTGCAATTTTTGTATAGATGATGGTGCATGTAATTACCTCTCAACATGTCAGCATGGGACAGTACGGGCCAAGCACTAACAAATGCTGTTACACAGGCACAACTACAGAGAACTGTTTTACATAGTGTGCTCATACATTACTACCAAGGTCTTCTGTAAACGGATTTGCCAATAAATTGCATTCCAAGTAATGTCATGTATGTGCTAATCAAGAGCCAGTCATATGGGGGACTAATCATTACATTCTTCGAAAGTGTGACAGTTGAGAGGTATGTTCATGTACACTAAGTAGACTAGACAGCTGGTTATTTGTCAGCTGGCTGACATGAGATTAGAACCCACAAGCAATGACTGCAGGAATTATGTGCACTTTATTTCAATATAATGAATTCTGAAAACACTATCTCCTTTAAGACTTTCACTGCAACATTTTGTGTGAAATTCTACATTTACACATATGCATATCCGTGTGTTGCATCACATTGGAAACCAAATGCAGTGAACACACAAATAATGAGCACTTTAGTTGAATACAGTAGTTATCAAAGCAGCACCTCCGTTTACTTATTTGAAAAGATTACTTAATGCACAACCATGTTTTAAACTTTATTGATAATGTTCCTTTAAGTCTGGCATTTAGGCACATGGACAGCAGTCCAAGACTTCAGTTACCTTACCCATACAGTCCAACACACAAGATAGCAGTGAGGCAGCCAGGCTTTATACGAACTATAAAACTTTTATCACATAAAAATAAAAATGGTAAGTGCTTTCACTATAAGCTTCTTCAGACCAGTAGTAGCATCTTACTCAAATAAAGACATTTAAATATAATTAGTCAACTAATAAGATTCAATAAATCACTTTCTAATACAAATTCAAAATTTAAAGACATATACTATCCTTACATAAACTTGCCTCTATCATTATAACTAGGCTGTCATAAAATAGCAGCTTTTAACTACAAACTTAATATAAGCAGCCTTAGATAAACTTTAAAAATATATATAATAACATCTTCATATATATGAAGGTACTTAGAAATAAATATATCAAAATATAAAATAAGTTTACAATGGCATCTTCTAATGTTAGGATCAAATATTTGGATGTTTATGTCGAGAGGCTGAGTAATGGTTTGGTTAACACTGTGTGTATAGGAAGAGCTGCTGTAGGAATTGCATTACATTTATTTCAGACAGCTTTTGCTGCATTCTTTATTGATTTACATTTAACAGTTGACTGTTGTCAGATTAGAACACACATGCAGTGAATACAGGACCAATGAACACTTTATTTGAAACATTACATATCAAAGCACCATCACCCTTTAGAAGTTATTGATTAATGTTGCTTCAAGTCTGGCATGTAGACCATTGATAGTTTTGTACAATGTTTAATAGAAAACCCATATACCCTGTCCATTATTTGAGTTCAAGCTACAGCATATTTCAGACAATGAGTAGACCAGAACAGTGACTCTTAATCTTGGTAGACCATGACATTAACTGATGTTTGGAAGCTATACTACACAGTACTGCATGTTTACCTGATTTAACTTGCTTTATCATTTCAGGTAGGCAGTGACACATTACTAAACATGTTACATGTCTCAGGTATGTCATACCTGAGTGTTAAGACTGCAAACTCTGTAACTAATTTATTATAAGATTACATTATACATTAAGTTATTACTTTGATGTTTCCCTACTTACCACACTCTCAGCTCATCCTGGCCAGGCACATTGTGTGGGACTGGACATGGCGAGCCCTCTCTTCTGCAGCTGATGAAAGAGAAGCAAACCACTATGCATACCAGTTTTGCACATATTCAGCTGGTGTATTTCTAAAGTACTGCCAAACATACTTACATATCTGTGGGGTCTGCCCAGCCCAAGCTTCTTGGATCCAAGCATCCAAGGTTCTCCGCTTCCTACGCTTCAGGTAATCATAGTGGTGATGACACTGCTCACCAGTGTAGGGGATACCAGTAGCACTGGTAAGTTAACTAGCCAACTGATCCCAGGCTTCAAACTTGCTCTGCAGCAGCCAGGGTTCATAGTTCTTCACCAGGAGTCCAACAGACACTCTGGACTCCTGCACACCCCTCCTCGGCACCAAAAAGTGAGCTCCCTTTCCAACACCACCAGACATGTCGATAGCAAAGTGAAGACTCAAATGAATGGTGTGAAATTCCCTCCTATTGGTGGTTATATAAGCTGCATTCCTGCCCCTACATGTCATACAGTAACTTTCAAAAAAGTGCTGCATCGCTTAGCTTCATGCAAACTTGCACAAACCATTTAAATGGAGATGAACATCCTGCAAACTCACACAAGCCATGTTTAAGCATAGATTAGCAATGTGCAAATGACGTAAACCATTGCCCATGTTTAAGAGATGCTTAGCATCATGCAGCATTTCTAAATACAACATTATTTTTAATTTTAAATTAAACTGATGTTTCAGTTACCTGACACATTTTCAAAGCAATAAATGTAAAACATACAACTGCTCAGGAGTCAAAACTGAAATATTCTACACTGTAGGTCATGACTCAACCTATCTAGCCACTTGGATAGTACAGGTAAGCAGTAAATCTTCACATATGCTACTAAGATGCCTATTAGCATTGCACAGCAAAGCTGCACAGGTTTGCACATTCTTAAACACAACCTAATGACAACAATTAGACACATCCATTTTCTATTTTTAGATGTCTGATGGCATTGCTAAGCACTGCACCACCCTGTGCAAATGGGGGAGACCAGAACAATAATAAAATTGATTACATCTGGTTTCTATTTTTAGATATATAGCAAATGTCAGGTGTATATGTCTAAGCACAACACGGCATCACTAACCACTGTGCTCCACCATGCAAACAACACATAAAAATGAAAAAAAAAAAGATAATACTGTCCTGTGCTTACCACCTGTCCAGACATTTTCTGGACAGTCCACAAGTATGGGACAGCCTCTACACTGCTGCTTGGATGGATTCAATATCTGTGTTAATGTGATCTCCCTTGGCACCGTGCCATAATTAATATGTATGGCGCACTGCCGGGGAGAAAACGGGTAGAAACCATGCCTGTGTACGCAGATACATTCCATGTAGGCTCAACATGGAGCCTACATGGATTTTATTGAATCCTGGGGATTATTTTTTCAATGCACATATTTCAGCAAACTTCAGGAGAAAATTAAACTTCTTATCAATAGTTTATCATGAAATGTTACCTTTGTTGAAGTATTTCTTTTGAGAAGTGTTCTTGAATAACCTTGTTTCATTAATGAAGACATTGTTACATTAAATAGTCTTAACTCATCTGCCATTTCCATCCGTATTTCAAATAAGCTACTGCCTCTCTGCCTTTGAAATGTTTTATTTATTTACTTATTCATTTACTTGCATATCTGCTTTTAACTTTGTTATTTTTGTTGGTTTTGAACCTCAGATGAAACATATGAGTTCAGCTGCAGCTTTTTATTGGCAATTCACTGTCCCTCAATATTGCTGGAATATTGCCTTTCACTGTGTTGCAGTTCTTCTATCAGTTACTTTACCTCTTTATCCAATACATCTGAAAATATCATCTTGGTTATGTGCCATTTAGGTAATTGAAATCAGTATTGTTGTGAGCACATTTCATGTGCTGAAACTGTGTTTCTAAATAAAGTTTGATATTGTGATTCACTTGATAATTAGTAAAAAATGGTAATTTATTAGACTGCTAATAATGCACTATCCCCTACTGTATATTTTGTTTCATTTCTATAACATGCTGACATTTTTTCCTTAAAAGTTTAAAATGCAGTTTTCATAAGAGAATCTCAGATAAATATGAATTTTGGAACCTAATCAATTAAAATATGCAGTTATATATCTATAACTCTCTCTTTAGATGGATATATCTATATCTATCTGTCTCTCTGTCTATATATATATGTGTGTGTGTGTGTGTGTGTGTGTGTGTGTGTGTGTGTGTGTGTGTGTGTGTGTGTGTGTGTGTGTGTGTGTGTATATATATATATATATATATATATATATATATATATATATATATTTATATACATATATATATATATATATATATATATATATATATATATATATATATATATATATATATATATATACATACACAAATATGTATGAACAACTGATGTTGGTCAAATGATGGTTATGTTGGCAACTTCCTGTTAATTAAATTAAGTCATCAGGAAAGCTGTTGACTTTTGTGCAATATTGCTGTAATGCTGGAGATAGGGAATATGCTGTTTCCCAGGTATTGTGCTATTTGTCTGTTGGCATATATAAGCAAAAAAATATTGTTTTTGTTTGAATGCACTGTGATTATATCTCAGGGCATGTGCAGTGTTCCATCTTTTTTTTTTATTATTTTGTCAATGTTGTGCTTATTGCTGTACTGGTGTTAAAATTGTCAATAGATCCAGATCTCTCTCTCTCTCTCTCTCTGTATATACCTACACACACACACACACACACACACACACACACACACACACACACACACACACATATATACATATATATATATATATATATATATATATATATATATATATATATATATATATATATATACATATATATGAATATATACATATATATATATATATATATATATATATAGATATATATATATATATATGTATAGTATGTATATATTTATATGGGTCTACTTCAAAATCCCAATGCCCAGAATATCGAAGTTTAAAATCCCGAGAAGAAAATCACGAATCTGCGAAAACTCAACTGTCGGAGTTTTACTAGGGTAAGTAAACATTTGCCCAGCATGCCCTTTCTCCACTGTAGTATGATCCCAGAGTTGGTATATATAATTATAGGATATGTGGGGAGGGCACAGCCCCCTGCATTATGTGGTGGATAGAT
The DNA here is from genome assembly GCF_019279795.1 of Protopterus annectens. NCBI lineage: Eukaryota > Metazoa > Chordata > Ceratodontiformes > Protopteridae > Protopterus > Protopterus annectens. The sequence continues at coordinate 611,736,336 of NC_056726.1, forward strand.
GCATTTTACTTACCTCAGTGTGGGTTTGTTTCCATTTGGCCAAGTGTTTACTTATGCTAGTAAAAATCTGATGTTTGAGTTTCCACGGTTTTGTGATTTTCAATGTGGGATTTATGCAATAATTTCTTTAATTAAATGGTTTCACCTTTTATTTTCTTACATTGCTAACTGCAGAGATGCAAGTAAGAAAAAAATGAACATATTATAATTGCATGTTATATAGTTTCTAACTATACTACCATGCAGATGAACAAAATTAACTATAGTTATTTCCAGTAAACGAAATCAGGGAGTATATATATCTATCTATCTATCTATCTATCTATATATATATATATATATATATAAAAGATTGGATCAATACATCCATGGCAATAAGTAGTTTATTTAGTGCTTTGTACTTACACTTCACTCATTTTTTCACTTGCATATATGAGGGGGTTGCTGAAAAGTTCTAAGCCTGATTGCTTTCTAAATTCTGTACATTATTTTGCCTTTGTAGCTGAAAAGAAGGTTATTTAATCTTTTAGAGTGCCAACTAACTTGCAGAATTGTAATTCTGTGTTTTGACATTGTTTCAAATCATGGATTGAACGAAAAGTGTGAAACTTTTAAGTCTGGAACTCTGAGCCATCACAAAGTTCCTATTCCTGCAGAAGAAAACTCCAAAGGAAATCCATGAATGTATGATGCACGCACTGAGTGACAAGTGCCCTTCTTACTCAACTGAGAAGAAGTGGTGTGCAAACTTTCAGTGTGCAGATTTCAATACCGAAGATGCAGCAAGGTCTGGAAGGCCTCAAACAGTGTCAGCGTCTGAAATTGATGACCATGTCCATGACTGAATATTGGCTAAAACAATTGCTGACACACTACAGATATCCAGGGAATGTGTTGTGTTTACAACCTATGAGCAGCTGGGTATGCATAAGTTGTCAGCCTAATGGGTGCCAAAATGTTTGAATGCTGACAAGAATAGACATCGGGTGTACACTTCCAAGTTGATTTTATGGCGTTTTCATCAAGCTCGTGCCAACTTTTTGGAATGACTGCTTACTGTTGATGAAGCATGGTTACACCAGTGTGATCCTGAGACAAAACAACACCCATGCAATGGTGGCACTCAGTTTCACCAAGGCCAAAGAGATTCAAGACCCAAAAGTCAGCAGGAAAGGTCATGGCCACAATGTTTTGGGATTATGAAGGTATTGTAATGACTATCTTCCAAAGGGCCAAACAGGTAATGCAGAATACTACTGTAACTTGCTGTGCCAATTAAAGGAGGCATTGAAAGAAAAAAGGAGAGGGAAGCTGCGAAAGGAGTTCTCTTTTTGCAAAACAATGCACCTATTCATGAGGTTGGCAAAATGATGGATGTTTTGACAAAATTGGGTTTTGAGTGCATAGACTAGCCACCCTTCTCACCAGATCTTGCTCATCTGACTAGTTTCTGTTTCCAAACTTTATAATGAGTTTGAAAAGGCAGCAATTTTTGAGTGATTTGGATGGGATTGCAGCAGCAGAGCAGTATTTCAGTGACCAGACTTTAGACTGAGTGATTCGGAGGTGATTGCAGCAGCAGAGCAGTATTTCAGTGACCAGACTTCAGACTGAGTGATTTGGATGTGATTGCAGCAACGGAGCAGTATTTCAGCAACCAGACTTCAGACTGAGTGGTTTGAGTGTGATTGCAGTAGTGGAGCAGTATTTCAGCGACCAGACTTCAGACTGAGTGATTCGGATGTGATTGCAGCAGCGGAGCAGTATTTCGGTGACCAGACTTCAGACTGAGTGATTCGGATGTAATTTCAGCAGCAGAGCAGTATTTCTGTGACCAGACTTCAGACTGTTTTTGGCAGGGTTACAGAAACTTCAGACACAATGTGCCAACTGTGTTGAACTTAGGGGAGACTATGTTGAATAACTTGCAGTGGCGGCTGAAGACTTCAAATCAAAGGGGGGCTGCAGGAGAGAGCTGAATGAGTGGAGCCAATGAGAAGGAGTGTCGCCATCTATAAAGGGGTGGAGCTATGCTAAAAAAACACATAAACTGGGACTTTAATTAAATATGCTGCCCCGGGTGCCAAATTGTCATTATGAGAGTCCAATCAAGACAAAATGAATTGTAGAAGAAAAAATATATTTCAATGCATTCACTACATGGCAGCTTACTTAATATCTAGATGGAAACAAAAAGGTTGTGAGGCATGAAAAAATAAATTACTTTTTAAATACATTACTGGAATACCAGTCAAAATCAAGTATAAAAAACAAGCAGCAGGCATCTCAAACCACTTCTCCTTGCGCTGCAGTTCTAATTATAATTTATATTTAGCTTCATAAAAGTACCAAGATACATGCAGAAAGTAGCAATCTCTATGATAACCCCACTTGTAAAAATGTTTCGTATCCAAAAAAGACCTGCTGCCTGACAACAACTATCTACTTGTTTCATGGGGAAAACATGATCAATGTAAAAAATGAACAGCAAACAAGAAACAAGTTCAAGATAAATTGCTTAAAGGATTACTGCACAGGTTATGGACCACACATGATAGATTGGCATTCTGTTTAGTTTACAGGTAAAGCCTGCAAGATGACTGCAAGTCTCCAACAAATGTAATGAGCGTCTAAAAATACTGTAATCCTGTCCTTTATTACATATACTGTCATATGCATTTCAATACCTAAGACTTATATGCTATTTAGTTATGTAAATATTCTCTGCATGGCAACAACAAAAAGGCTTTCAATGTTGGTACTTATTTAACAGTATGCACAATGTTGGTACTTCATTAACAGTATGCTTATTAAAGCTTACTTGCACCTTACAGTTTCAGACAAGCTTACCTGATGGTCATTAAAGCATTGCTACTTAAACGCACAGCAATAGGCACTGCAACAACATACATTTTATGAATAAGAAGAAGCATAAATCAACCATATAAAAATATGACAGAAAACTAGAACGTTCTGCAAAATCAAGGACAGATGAAGAGCCACTGTAATACTTGTGTCTACCTTGGATGTGGGGATACTCTGCACACTTACACTGCATAACTGCTCCTTGCCTTGCTTGGACACATTAAGAGTCATTACACGGGGGAGTGGGGTGCAACAAGTATGTCACAATTTGAAATGTCTCTGGATGATGGTGATGGCCTTGACACATTTGTCATACCTCTCAGTCTCACAGCAAGAAATCTGGACAAAGCCATAAACAGAAGTGGGACAAAGGCCCAAAAATAAGGACAATTGTTAAATACCACTCTTATAAACTTAGAAAGATAATAGAATAGTAGGTCTTGCATTAGTATGGATTTTCTGAAGGGTATGAACTTTGAAACCCAAATGTCTGTCATTATTTTCTAACTTTAATATTTAATGATTTGCCACTAATTTGCCGGAAAACCACAATTTTATGAAAAATGGACCAGAAATGTGATGCAAAAATATAAAATAGCCACACAATACAGCTGGGAACCTGCAAAAGAAGTGACACTTTTTAATATTAGTATTGATAACTTGAGCAGTTGATAAAATAAGAGAAGCTGCATGCATTTCTGAAATTAAAAGTAATCTATAACTCTGATCATTACAATTATTTATTAATTGTAAACTCTCCACATTTTCTTCCAAATTTGCCATTTTGCGGAGGGATTATTAGGGGGAGAGCAACATTTTGAGCCAAAATTGGGGACAGTTGAGAGGTTTGGATATACCTAATTCTATAAAGCGATTTATTTGTATGTGCCTCTCAAACTCTTAAAGTAGGAAATTCGGGCAAGGCCAAATATATTGGGGGAACATACAAACAGTACCAAAAATTGCTCTTGTATAAACATACACAGTTGACAGAATAACAGGTCTTGCTTTAGCATGCATTTTTCTAAAGAGTATGAAGTCTGAAACTCAATGTCTATCATTATTTAGTGACTTAATTCCTAAATGATTTGCCAGAAACCACAAGTTTTATGAGGAACAAACCAAAAATAAGAAGCAAAAATCTATTCATTCTGCAATACTCTGGACAGTTAAGAGGTATAGTTCAGTCAGGGCTGTCTGAGTTTGCCGCCCTTCCCCCTCACAAAATCATGGTCGAATAGGGCCACCCCCCTGCAGCTATTCCAGTGTCCTATTACTTGGCTATTTTGCCTCATTTACCATAAACACTGTAATGTGCATACTGCTTTTCTTCTGCGATGATTTGGATTTCATTTAAAAGTTTTATTTTACATTTTACAACACAAACACTAATAGACATCTGCTAAACAAAGCAATGCAGTCTCAGAATGAAAATAGACTTAGCATTAAAACTTCTCTGCCCTTGAAACTCACATTCATTGAAACAGCATTGAAACCCACATTCAAAGAAAATACATCTGGCCAGTGGCAGATAAAGATTAACTTTGGGCTTTTTTCAAATCATAGGCCAATTGCACAGGAAACATACATGTGTTCTTTGATACACCTTTCTGATTGTATTAAATTATATTCCTTGTATAATACAGTACAGTTGTTAGACTGTGTTTCAAATGTATTGTTTTGAACATTTTTCCAGTAAACAATAAAACAAAATGCATCCACCAATAATGACAAAACTGGCCAGTTCAGAACATTTCCATCATAAAAGTCTACTCAGACTTCTACAATCTGCCAGTATGATTAAATATGCACAATCTCTGCAGAACTAAAAGTCACCTAAATAATTCCACATTAAAGAGATCTGTAACTAATGAAGAGGTTGCTGCTAGCAAACAACTTTATATTTCATTGTTTCATCTACAAATAAATTGTCTGTTGCCCTTGAGGAATAAATTGCCTATGTTACATTACAAATGATAAGCTAGTAATATTGCAATAGGGAATGGATGGCAAACTGATAACAGGTTCATAGATACTAGGTATCTCTGTCAAAGAGGACATTCTCAGGACTGCAGCATCCACCCCCTTTAAAAGTACAGCACAGTACAGTATCAGCAATCCATCTACATACTGTGGGAGTAGAACCCACTGCCTTCTGCCTGCATCAAAAGCAAGTATACTACCTGTTGTGCTATTAACAATCCAAGCAGACTCAGCATAAGCACCGCTAAATTTCTCTTTAAGCTCTCAGCTCCTTGTAAAATCCACTTGACACTCAATATATTTCAATTGAAGCACAATAAATCACACTACACTCAGAGCAGTATACCACTATGTCAAATCAGCTGTTTCTTGAAAGACAGGTAGACTGAAACTTAAATGGCTATTATTTAGTGAATTCAGTTCTAACCATAGCTCTCAACCTCTTAGCACAAAATACCTAGACAAAGCCAATAATGTGTGAATACAGCCCCCAAACATATTCAGTGAATTCAGTTCGTGCCATAGCTCTCAACCTCAAAGCACAAAAAACCTGGACAAAGTCAATAATGGGCGAATACAGCTCCAAAATAGGGACAACTTTCAAATATTGATCTTATAAACAGAAAATTGCTAGAACAAAAGGTTTTGAGTTGCCATGTACTTTATGAAGAATATTAAGTCTGAAATTCAAATGCCTGTCATTATTTAGTGAATTCAAAATCCAACAGGAAAACCACAGATTTTATGAGAAACAGAACAGAACAAAAATATGAGGCAAACATTTCTCAAGTGGTGGTGGATAGGGAATTCAAGCTCTTGCTACCTGCTAAGGCACAAGGTTTGAGTCTAGCCATGGCATTTTACACACACACACACACACACACACACACACACACACACACACACACACACACACACAGTCCTACCTGATGAGTTGCCCAGTTACAAAGCCGTCCATAAGCACTAGAAAGACACAGACCAGTTTCCTACAAAAGATCTAGAAGCACAGTACACATACCAGTCCTGCTTCAAAGCTGTTCATCAGCACTAGAAAGCCCCCGAGAGCAAAGTTCCATCCTTCCCATGAGAGCAAGCTGCTACCCAGCCTGAAGATGTTGCAGTCTGATCCCCTTTCAGTCTATGCAGTTGTAACTGCATAAACGTCTGGGATCTCTGCTGTTGCATGCTGTCTTTCTAATTCAGACTGTCTCACCAGCAGTCTGGATTCTGTGCACATGCTCCAGACTGGTTCAGCAGCAGTCCAGATATTGTGAACGCCATGTGCGCATGCACGAAGTTCTGGGACTTGTGTTTATTGTTTTATTTACATTCTGAGACTTGCTTTTGTTGTTTTATTTATTTTTTTCTATATTTTCTGTCTTGTTTACAGCTGGGGAGCTGCAGTCCTGCAACCTAATGGCACAATCCACCTCTGATAACTTGTAAGTTTCATGGCTCCATGTCATTCCCTTCTTGGTTGGGCTTAGAACTTTTCAGCATCCACTTGTAGCAATGAACTTCCTCTATTAAAGAAATGCTATGAGCAGCTGCAGTTTGTGACTAAATCTTTTTCCAAGGATCATATTTTTGCGTAGGATATTACCAAAATTCTAAAATTATCAGTTGTTTTCACTAGTAAATAGAACAGATGAAATACAAAGATGCCTTAATTAAATCAATCATCTTAACTAAATTCACAAGAGAAAACAACAAAAACTTATAGACAGCCATGTGTAAACAATTTAAATGAAGTGTTTCCTGGCCTGAGTCCTAACTTTCCAATATCACATAAGAAAATTGCCTCTCGTTTTACTGTAGTGCTGGCTATCATAGGAAATGTTTCAGTAAAGCAACATATAAGCATATAACATCTGCATTTGCTGTCCTAATCAGTACTTATTACCATTATTTCAGATCTCTGCCTTTTTGCATCCTTGCTGTGTTACAGATCATATGGGAATTTACAGCTGGAGTGTCTGAATGATGTTTACAGGAAAAGACAGACTGCATACTGGCCAGTACTTTGATGAGTCCAGTGTTAGTTTTATACATATCTGTCATTGATTAGTGGACTTCTGAGCTGAAGAAAACTTGCTGACAAGTTCTCAGTGAAAGAATTCCCAGCAGCAATGGAGACTGTCAAGGTCAAGGTTATTTTGTTTTCTCTGCATGTCATTTGTCAGTATTTGTGCTGCATAACCACAGTGTATGGTCTAAAAATCAATTGCTAGAAGAAGTGAAATCAATTAATCAAACTCTAAGGACTGCCAGTGAGCTCTAGTTTTCTCCTTGAGGAGTCATCAGATGTATTATTTACATTGTGCAAATAGTCTACATACGAATAATGCTTTAAAGGGGCAGCAGAATGCCAGCATTTCTTGAACTAACAGGAAGCTAAACTGAATAAGTAAATTTAGCATTGTATACAGGTTGCATTTTAATAGATTCGCAAAGTAAAATGTATGCATTATGTCAGGAAACATATATGCATAAAATTCTGTAGCTATATGATGAAATTTCTTCAGTTATATGTTCCTTTCTACTTTTCTAGTCCATAATAATTTAACATATACTTGGTTTCAACTTTTTTTATCACGCTGAACACATTTCATTTGTAGTCAACTATTTATCTGTTTATTATGATATTATAATAACTGACTGCACAATTTTTAGTTAACGCATTGATTTTATAAACATATATACTATGTCATTTTATATATATTTATATATCTACATATATCTACACACACACACACACGCACACACACACACACACACACACACACACACACACACACACACACACACACACACACACACACACACACACACACACACACACACACACACACACACACACACACACACACACACAGACACATATATATATATATATATATATATACCTTGAAGACCACTATTGCAGTTAGGGGTACCAACATCTCGAAGCTTGCACTGACTGTGGCTTACACTTGAACTTGACTACATTTTGCTGAGGAGTAGCAGCCATGGGGAGGGAGTGGGAGAAAGAACGAGTGCAGGTTAGGATTTCAGGTAGAGGAGAATTTAGATTTACAGAGTGGAGGGGGTAGTTTTAGGATTAAAGAGTGATCAGGGACTTTAGGTTTAGGGAACAGGAGGTGAGTTTTAGGATTAGGGAGCCAGAGGAGAGTTTTAAGGTTAGGGTGTGGGAGGAAAGTTTAGGGTTAGTGGGTGAACAGGGGCTTTAGGTTTATGGAGGGGGTGAGTAGAGTTTTATGTTTAGAGAATGACTGGGGACTTTAGGGTTAAGAAGAAAGATGAGGAATGTTATCTTTACAGTTTGGGTCTTTCCTCTTGCTATCAAGATTTTACCATCTTTCCAAGGTTCACTCAAGAGTGTCTCTTTCGATTGGTAGAGCTGGGCCTTCACTATTATAGGCTTTGGAATCTGGGCTGCTGAGTATGTAGCCATGTATATGGATTAAACCTCTGTATTTCAGTAGGGTTAGGTAGTAGGTGGGCTAGGTAATTAAGTAGGATCAGGCTAGCGGGAGTTAGATTACTTAGCATTTATTACAAGGTACAGCAAGCAAATGTGTTGTAAATTACTAGCTCACAAACTGTTGTAGTGCTTTACACACTCACACATCTATATCTATATCTATATTTACATCTATAGCTATATCTATATCTATATCTACATCTGTATCTTTGTCTATATCTATTTATCTATACAGAGAGAATAGAATGCATGAATGGATAAAGAGAGGTACTTTCAAACCAAGAAATGAAAGGTTAATACTGGTGGCCCAAGATAGTGGGCTACATACATGCTGGTTTACAAAATCCATTGAAGATGTGGGAGAAAAAGACAAATGTAGGTTTTGTAAAACTGAACCGGAAACAACTGTACGCCTTATTGCTGGTTGTGACCTACTAATGGCAGAAGGACTGTATATTGAAAGGCATAATAACGTGGTGAGACTGCTGCACTGGGGAGTGTGCAAACACTATACTACTGAAGTAGCTGAAAAACACTGGAAACATGAGCCACAAAGCATCATAGAAAATGATGAAGTCTAAATCACATGGGATCATCCATTACCAACAGTTCAAAAGACAGATGCTACAAAACCAGTTATAAGTGATTCAAGAAAAGAAGACAGAAGTAGCATTGATCATTGACATTGCCACACCCAGTGATTACAATGTCCTGCAATCAGAGAGGCACAAATCCATAAAACATCAGGATTTGCAAGCAGAAATGAGAGCAATGTGGAAGAAAGATACCCAGATAGTTCCAATAGTAGTAGGAGCAACGGGTCTTATAAAAAAGAGCCTACAATCATATTTAGATATGCTACCAATACATGTAACTGCATACAAATTACAAAAGGAGTCATTACTGGGCACATTGTGGATGCTGCGAAGAGCACTTTTAGCTGACATCAGAGAGTAAAACAATACTAATTTCATGAATTTTAATCATACTTTGACTTAGGAATGGGGTCCATTCCCATCACGGTATTAGAAACCCAAAAGATTGTGAGAAATTAAAAAAAGAGAATATTTGTTGTTAAATAAAGAGATAATGTAGAACTGTAAAAATTGGAAGAATCTAAGTGTGGTATAGATAGACTATAAAAAAGCATTTGACAGTATCCCACATAACTGGATAAAAGAGTACTTAAATATGTATAAGAAACATCCTATACTGATCGATTGCATTACAGCAACCATAAAACAGCGGCAAACCACTTTGCAGTTAAGCCATGATCGGGGCAAAATATTAATCCAGGGATAAAAATTAAAAGGGGCATATTCCAGGGTGACTCTCTGTTGCCACTGCTTTTTTGCCTTGCCCTTAACCCATTAAGCTGCCTACTTAACAAATTAGGTCATGGCTACAATCTGGCTCCCAGAAAACAACAAAGTGTAAAGACTTATTGTCTTCTTTTTGTAGATGATTTAAAACTGTATAGCTCATCAGGTGAGGAACTGAAAGCACAACTGCAAGTGACCAAAACATTTTCAAATGATATAAGAATGTCATTTAGTCTTGATAAATGTGCAAAAGCAACCTTTAAAGCAGGAAAGCTGCAGCACCAAGAAAACCTCTGTTTGCGACAAGAATGTGATAGAAAAGAACTTGAACAAGGAGTGTTTAAATATTTGGGAATTAAAAGATCAGCAATAAAACATTAACAGATGTGAATAAATCTTAGTAAGGAATATTTTAGAATATTTAAATTAATATTGAAAACATTGTTGACATCTAGGAATGAAGTCCAAGCTATAAACCAATTTGCTCCTTTTGTCCTAACTTACAGTTTTGAAGTGATTGACTGGCCACAAAAGGGGTTGGATAGGTTGGACAGGAACACAAGAAGGATGTTTCATGCTCATCAAATTGCATACCAAGATTAATTATTCCCCATTCTGAAGGAAGTATGGGCCTCATTGAAAATGATTACATCTGTAATCATGGGACTGCATACACATCTGCTAACGTCACAAGATCCAAACACAGTGAAAGTTTTTAACATGAGGAGAATAAGTCTAAGATGAATTCTCTGCTTAGTTTTGCAGAAGCATATTGGTGTCAAGTAGGAATGGAAATCAAACCAGAATTAGATAAAAATCAGACAGCAACTGAATGTGCCAAGAAAGAATATAAGGTGAAGGATCAGATGAGAAGGCAAGATATGTAGAAAATGCAAAAATATAGTTGCAAGTATAGAAAACTCTTTGAACAACTTCATGTTGATCAGGATCGAACACAGGAATGGTTAAAGAGAGGTGAACTTAAAGACTCTAGTTAAAATATTGCTGGCCCAAGATAGTGGACTACTTACACATTGGTTTACAAATTCCATTGAACATGTGGGAGGAAGAAGCAAATATAGGCTTTGTAAAACAGAACTGGAAACAGTCGCACATCTTGTTGCTGGTTGTTATATACTAATGGCAGAAGGACTGTATACTGAAAGACATAAAAATGTGGCAAAATTGTCGCATTGGAGATTGTGCAAACATTATAATACTGGAGTAACTGAAGAACACTGGAAACATGAGCCACTATAAATTATAGAAAATTATGAAGTTTATATCACATGGGATCACACATTTCTAACAGTTCACAAAATAGACGCAAGAAAACTAGATATAGTAGTCCATGAAAAGAAGACAAAAGTAGCATTGATCATTAAAACTGCTACACCCAGTGACTATAGTGTCTTACATACAGAGATATACAAAGTCGTAAAATACCAGGATTTGCAGAGAGAAACGAAGGCAATGTGGAAGAAGGATACCCAGACAGTTCCAATAGTAGTAGGAGCAATGGGCCTTATAAAAAAGAATTTACAAGCGTACTTGGATATATTACCAATACATGTAACTCTATATGAATTGCAGAATGAGTCATTACTAGGCACATTGCAGGTACTACAAAGAGCACTTCTGGAAAACATCAAAGATTGAAACAATACTAACTTCATGAACTGTAATCATACTTTGACTTAGGAATGGGGTTCATTCCCATCATGGTATTAGAAGCCCAAAAGACTTGAAGAAATAAGAGATAGATAAATAGATGTGCATATGTATGAAGCTATCTTCAAATATCAAATGCTCCAAAGAGCTAATAAAAAAAGGGTGATGTTTTTACACTGAATCTAAAAAGATAAAAAAAATTTACATACTTTTTGCAGGAAAGCCAAGACTTGCAGACTCAAAGCGTGACCCAGACACAGTGAAAGCCCCTATGGCAGATATCCCAGAAAAAGTGGATAAAAGTCTACACAGAAGTTAAAAAAAATTCAGTGATTCATGGCTGGGTTATGTTTAAATAAAATAGACATGAGATTAGATCAAACCAAAAATGATTTATCCAGTCCAGCGAGGGCTTAAAGAAAAAGAGAGCGAGTGTATTGTTCAGTTATCTGAGCTGAATGTGGCCTAGGAAGAAATATAAGAAAACCTGATAGTAATGGAACATCAGGTAAGACAAGAACATTTAAGATTAATGAACATACCTAAAGGAGCAGAAGGCAGGGACTGCTTGAGCTTAATGATCTCACAACTTAAAGAATGGACAGGACAGGCCTGCCTGAGGAATAAATTCTACTGAACAGAGCACATAGGATATACATGGCTACAGACTCAGCAGCTCAGTTTCTGAAACCTATAATAGTGAAGGCCCAGACCTACCAAATGAAGGAGCAACTCTTGAGTGAAACATACATATATACATGCAAATATTTCAAGCACAGGCATTAATGCCCTTCTAGCCTGCCAGTGTACCAAAACAGTTGTTCCCATAATTTAAAAATATCTAAATCGGTGCTTGCTTTAAGGTAGTTTGGTAGTCTGTTCCATGCATGAGCTGCTCTCTCAGAGGACCAAATAGTACACCTCTCATTCCTATAGAATCTTCTACATAGGTTGTCTGATGATTCTCTAGTACTTTTTGATTAACCCCACTCATTTCCAGAAGAAGTTGTCTTTAAATACCCTATATACCTAAATAAGGTTTCCTCTTAAATATCTTTATGAGACACTGTACAAGTTCAGATATTTTAGTCTGTCATAATAACTAAAATGTTTACATGCATGGATGCCTTTGGCATATTTTTGCTGTACTGTTTTCAGTTTACTCATGCTTGTTTTCTTATAAAATTTCCATTTTGTTATTCCATACTTAAGTTTGGGTCTAATGTAATTAACAAACAATGACTTCATCATTTCTGATTTCATAAGAAAATCTTTTTATCCAACTTATAGTTCTATAATTTTAATTAACAAATTGGTTGATATGATTATAAAAACACAAAGCTGGATCTACCCATAAACCCGAGTCCTTAAATGAATCTAAAGTTTCAATCACTATGGGGTGTTTTAAATATTCACCTTTCAATTTATGTCTCCCAAATCTCATGTGCTTAGTTTTTGATGACTTTATCAGAATGCTAATCTCCTGTCCCCAAATGGTCAGTTTAGTGAAGTTCTTTTACAGACATGCCCTATCTGTAACACATACGTTCATAGGTTCATAGGTGTGTACTAGGTTAATGGCCCTGGAACCTTTACAAGCCTAGCTCATAGGATTACCCTGGCATCATGCCACCTGACCTTAGTTCCCAGTGCCTCTGTCGAGTAGAGCCACTGGAGTGATCCCCAGGGCAAATTTTCTATTTCCCATCCACTCATCAAGATTTCTCTTGAAGAGGGCCAGTGAGGTGCTCTGTTTGACATGTATTGGAAGTCTATTCCATAGCATGGGCAGTCTCTGAGTTATTAACCTTTTCCTCCAGCATGTTCTGTTAATTGTGGTAATGAGGTTGAGGTCTCTGGAGCATGTGGTGCAGAGGGATTGGGATTTCTTTAGATGTAGCATTTCTAACAGAGCTGGATCAGACATGGCTTTGTAAGTCAAGCAGAGATCACCTCTAAGTAGGCGATATAAGACAGAGAATAGTTGGAGTTTTTTGAGTCTGTCCATATAGGACAAGTGTTTAACGCCTAGGATCCTCTTTGTCAGGTACTTCTGTGGCCTCTCCACTTGTTGCAGGTGTCTAGTGAGGTACATGCCAAATGAGGCATTGTACGCAATGATTGGCCTAATGAGGGAAGAGTAGAGGGAGACAATGACCTCTTTCTTCCTGGATGCAAAACTCTTAGTAATGAGATGTGCCGTTGCTGTCAACCTGTGTTCCCAGATCTCTTATAATGCCTTCTGTGTTCAGTGGATTAATATCGATGTGATAATTCATGGGAACCAGTTTTTTCCCAAAGGAAATGATGACACAATTTTTGGCATTGAGCTTAAGGCCATGGTTCTGACACCAGTCGTTGGTCTCAGTGAGGCCTTTCTGTAGGATGTCAACATCACTTGAGGAGTTAATAATAGCTCCCAACTTGCAATCAACTGTGAAATCTGTCAGCCTGAGTCCCTTCATGTTGGTCTGGACTTCAGAGAAGTAGATACCAAACAGAAGAGGACCCAGGACCGAACCCTGTGGGACTGCACTCATGACTGGTTGGCAGTCTGACTTGGACTTATCTACTTTCACACTGTGGGTTCTATCTGTGAGCCAGATTGCAACCAACCTAGTGATACAGGGGTTGATGCCTAGCTTAGTGAATTTTACTATGATTCCTGAGTGGGGATCAGTATGAAAGTGCTTGGGCAGATCATGGTAGGTTGTATGAACCACCTTGCCTTCATCCACAGGTCTGGTGACTGACTCAAAACAGTTGACCAGCTTGAACAGGTATGATCTACCCTTCACAAAACCAAACTGTGTGGGATCCAGAGTTTGGAGATTCCCTATATCCTTGTTTATTAGGTCCATGATGATGCGTTCCATAGCTTTGCATATCAGACTCATCAGGCTAATGGGAGATAGTTCCCAAGGTCTATAGTCACTCCTCCTTTGTGGATAGGGATAACTGTAACAGTACGCCATTTGGTAGGGACAAAGCTTGAGGTGAGGCTGTGAGTGAACAGGGCATACAGGTGAGGTGCCAGTTCACTCTGTAGTTCATGTAGAACACAACCAGGGATATTGTCAGGTCCCATAGAAGCTGTATTCTTGGCCTTGGACAGTGCTGTTTTAACCTGTGCAGCAGTAATACTGGTTGCCTGGCAATCTACTGGTATTGTGACTGGTCCTTTGGTAGGGGGAGGGGTAAAGTTGGCACTGAATCTATCGGCTAGTATATTGGCAATATCTGTTGGCTCGGTATAGGAGGTACCATTGTGCAGTAGCTCAGAGCAAATCTGGGTATTGCCATGGAGATTCTTTACATAACTATAGAAGGCCTTGTGGCTGTCTTTACTATCTGCTGCAATTCTGTTTTCATAGCTAGCTTTAGAGGATTTGATGAGGGATCTCAACTTTTTGTTGAGGCTGATAAGGGAGTTTTTTGAGTCTTCGGACCTCACTTTATTCCACATCAGTTTCCTTCTTCTGTTGTAGAGTTTGTTTATGACAAGGGATAACCAGATTGGCTTCCTTTTTTTTGGATGAGAGTGTTTTGGTTCTATTGGGTATGGAGAGATCCATCCATTTGTGTACGTGTTCATACAGTGCATTGGTGTATGATTCGGCAGTCATGCAACTATTCTCCATTTGCATGGGTGCCGTGAAGTTAGCCACCTCTGTTTTTAGGAGCCCAGAGTTAGCTTTGGAGAAGTTTATCATGGTGGTTACCTTTGCGGGGTGTGGGGGGTGGGAGGGATGTGGATTTAAAAGGTGATTAGTTTGTTGTCGGATCTAACCAGGGAAGAGTTGACTATTGGTGTAGAGCAATAGTCGCCCATGTTAGTAATGACCAGGTGAAGGATGTTGCTACCTCTAGTGGGGGTAAGAACGAGCTGGTCCAGGGCATTGAAACTAATGAATTCCAGGAAACCTTGGGCAATTGCATTGGTACATGAGTAGCTTTCCCAGTTAATGGAGGGGTAGTTGAAGTCATCCAGTATGAAAGTGTTAGGTTGGATGCTAATATTTTCCAGGGTGCTTAGGAATCTGGAGTGTGAGTCCTGGGACATGGTTGGGGACCTATAGCAGGCTACGACCTGAATCACTGTCTTACTCAATGTTAGCTGCACCTGAAGTATTCCTGAGGTGTTATGTTGAGCTACCAGTCTGGAGGTGTGTGCATCCTTTATGAATATGGAAACACCGCCACCTTTGGAGCTTCGGTCCAAGTTCTGGGGCCAAAAGGTGTGAAATGAGTTATAGTCTGGTAGTGCAGGGATGCTTTCTGCTCCCTTGAACCAGGGCTCTCTTACAGCACAATTGTTGATGTTCTCCATTTTAAGGAGTGCTTCGAGCAATTGCATTTTGAGATTTAGACTTCAAGCATTGAGCAGCATGACCCTCAGATTGCATTTGTTTGCAACTGTTACAGTGATAATTTTGTCTTTGGAACGCCACCTAAAAAAGGCACTATAGAGGTGGCAAGAGCCTTGGCCAGTATCAGGAAGCCCAGGAGTGACAGATGCAGGCCATCTCTGGCAAAGCATCAAGGTCTGTCAATCATGTCATCCCAGGCAGACATACTGGATCCCCTTAGAATGACACCAGAAACTTTGCCAATTTTTTAAATCAATCATTTTCTGCTTGTACTGTGGTATCATTCTGGATGATGGTAGGATGCTGCTCAGGAATAGGGTCATACCCACCTGGGCTATATAATCTGAGAGCTCCTCCATGTCTCTTTTCATGTAGTCCAGGGAGGTATGTCTCAGATCATTCACACCCACATGTACAATGCCAGAGTCATATTTGTACCTGTTGTTGAGGGACCTGAGTGCGTGCGTTATGTGGCGGATCCTAGCACCTGATAACCAGCTGACTGTTACTTTCTCCTTATTCAACCTAGTGAGTGGGATATCAGTGAGCCTCACTATTGAGTCACCTATGACTAGTGGGTTGGGCATGCTGTTTTGCCTTAGGGGCTTTGGTCGAGTGGCACACTGTTTAGGAGAGTTATGCGTCTCGTGATTAGTGTTGTGTTGTGGTGGTCGAGTGCATTTCTGCCTTGGAGGTCTCTGCTGTTTGGGTAGATTTTTATTGAGAGCCTCCAAGAAGGTGGGTGTGTGGTTTGTGTTTTTATGTGACGGCAGTGCTGGTGTGTGTTCTGGAGAGCTATGTGTTCCATGTGGTGTGGTGCAAGTGTTGACCTTCTCCTCTTAACCAGCTATTCCAGTCTTGGCTGGAGAGAGCGTGGCTTCCAATTTGGATATATAAGTGCATCTCTCACAAGTCTGAGTGTTGGGAGGTAAGAGGAAAGGGTTTTCAGTGTACACATGGCACTGTGATCCAATATAGAGATGATTCAACAATCATCTGCTCTGCTAAAACCCCTTCTGAGTTGCAACTACTAACACAAAATGCCTTCACATTCACTGAAAATTGGATGTCAGCAATCACCTAGCTATCAACTCAAACAAGACTAAACTGATTCTATTCACTCCCAAAAAAACAACCTCTCTAAATAGAACTGAATTCTCTATCCACTCCCAAAATAATACCACCATTGAAGTAGTCTCTAGTACAAAACTTCTAGGAGTCATTACTGATGAAACCCTAACATTTGATCTCCACATACTGAATAACATAAAAAAAAACACATCAGAAACTGGGCACTCTTTATAGACATAGCTATTACCTCAATAACACTGCTAAAAAGACTCTAGCCTCAGCCTTTCTACTTTCATCCCTGCTATATAGTGCCCCATACTCACAAATATCCATGCATCTCTTAAAACAAAACTCGACTCATGTTACAATAAGGTCGCCAAATTTGCAACCAATGCTAGATCCTCATCACACCACTGTTCCTCGCTGCAACAACTAAACTGGCTAGAGTTACCACTCTATCTCAACTACCTACACTTAACTACTGCACATAAAGTGATATATAAGCCCACAGCATGTCCCTCCCTCTCCTCCTTACTATCATTGTGCCAACCAAATATACCTCTTAGATCAGAAAATTAAAACACGGCTTAAATTAGACAAACCCCAGCTCCCAGCCTGTCAAATGGTCTATTCCTTCACTGTTTCCAAACTTTGGAATACCCTCCCAACCACAATAACCTCCATCACCTACCCAACACTCTTTAAAAAATCTCTTAGACAACACCTCTCCTCCTGCTGGTTTTGCCCATGCCAAAAATAACACACTTACTTTCGTCCCCTACTGTGCCACTACCACTTTATCCCTCCTCTATCCACTCAACTGGTCAATATGTAGGTACTCTGCATGTTCTAATATCACAGTTAAATCAATGCCTAAGATTGTTTACTGCACTGCCTTCTAGCTATCTATGTAACTATAACTAGCTTTTTATCCTTATTGCAATCTTCAACATGTTTAATGTCATGTGGAGCTTTTCTCCCTGGGCCTCCACTGAAAATGGGCTCACCTAGGCCCAGTGGACCTTCCCAGTAAATAAATGCAATAAATAAAGAAACAAATGAGGCAGTTGCTACATTGCCTCAAGATGCCCAAGTTCACCAGGTTAATATGAGAATGCACAGGGAACTGACCTTTAGACATGCCTGGAGGGGTGGGCATTAATAATAAGTACTGGAGCTGTTTCCTTGTGCTGGTAGCACTTTTGTGGGCTACAATAATTGCAACAAGAAGTCTGATAAAGTGCTAGACTGATAAGCTAGTAAAAGTGCAGGAAAGGAGAGAACTAACAGATCTAAGGGAAAATTTGAGAGCAGACTTTGGCACCGCTCAGAAGCTTACGAATGGAAGAGCTAAGGGAATTATAGAGAGCTTGGGTGGAACAGATAAGAGAAAGGAAAAAGATGTAGATGACAGCAATAGGACTGCAGTATTACAGAAGTACTCCAAAATGTAAGAAAATTCTAGCAGGAAAAATAAGGCAACAAAAAATGGAAAGAAAGGTTTCAAAACAAAGGCCCACTGAGACTGAGAAAATGGGTATAGACCCAGGGAAAATATAGGAACTGTCTGAAAAATACTTTAAGAAACTATACAAAAGGCAGAAATCTAGAAATGAATGGCTAGAAGCTTTTCATGTGCTTCTTCAAGGAAATGGAGGTGGTCCCTAGGCTAACTACAGAAGAAGAGCAGGGACTGATGAAGCCTATAATGGTGCAGCTAATTCAGGAGCAAATAAGCTAGAAGTAAACCCCAGAGTGGGACAGACTTCCAATGGAAGAATGAAGAGAGTTTCTGGAAAAATTAATCCCCATTTGGTATAAGCTATTTAACAAATAACTAAGAAAAGGGAATGCCTGATTCATGGTACAGAGTTGTAATATCGGTGATGCTAAAAAAAGGAAAAGACCCAAAAACCCAAGTTCATACCATCAAATCTCAATACTTAGTCATGATTGTGAAATGTTCATAGTGATATTGGCAGAAAGATTAGCAAATGTACACATAAGAATAATACATCAAGATGAGTGTGGACTTATAAAGAATTGACAAACCTCTGACAATATTATTAGTACCCACATGATACATAGCAAAGCCAAAGAAAACAGAAGAATTTGTCTTATTGAGCCTCAATCCAGAAAAGGCATTTGACAGAGTTCATCAGGACTGTCTTTGTTAAGTTATGCATAAGATGGATTTCCTGAGAGAATTTATATTATTATTAATGAAATGTACAAGGAATTAGTAAACGTGGTTATGGTTAATGTCTTAGTGACATTGAACATGGATATTACAAGAAAAGCAAGGCAGGCAAGCCCATTATCCCTGTTTCTCTTTGCATTTTGTTTGGAGCCTTTGGCTTAGAAAATTAAAGAATCAGATAGAATAGTCTGGGATTGGGAAGGCAGTATGGAAAACTGGCATTATGTGCAGATGATGCAATTTTATATTGAAACGAACATCACAACAATATTTGATACTTTAACACAATTTGCATAGATATCAGGGTAAAAGATAAATGGATATAAAGCTAAGGCTATTAATGTGAATTTTGATTCAACCCATGATTTAATCCAGAAATTTCCACAGCAATGGAGTCATATTAAGTTAAGTTACCTGGGAGTAGTCTGGCTGTGAAGAGACCCAAAACAA
This sequence comes from Protopterus annectens, assembly GCF_019279795.1. Lineage (NCBI taxonomy): Eukaryota > Metazoa > Chordata > Ceratodontiformes > Protopteridae > Protopterus > Protopterus annectens. The sequence goes on from NC_056726.1 coordinate 611,755,752, forward strand.
TCACCAAAAGAAATATGGAGGGAGATAAAGTTTAAGATCTTGAATATGCTGCAATGACTGTGTGGTACTTTGACTGACAGACAATAGAATTCAGGCATTAAAAATGTTTGAAGTTCCTCAGATATTGCATGTAGCACATTCATTTTCCTATGACCCAGGGAGAGATTTTTGGGAAGGCCTCTGAAAAGAAATAATGAAATATATTTGCAACAACAAGGCTCCCAGGATAAAATGGCAGAAAATGACATTGCTCACAAAGGAAGGAGGTTTAGAGGACCTGAATCTATATCAGTATTTTACAGCAGTGCAATTACGATTGTTATATAGTCATCAAAAGCAACCATACTCTTCCAAATGGAAATGGATGTTGTTCTATCAAGAAAGAAATGATGTCCTAGTCAAGTGGATACCTTTCTGGTCACTGGCACAGAAGGGGAGTGGGGACTTATGAGCCAAATATATAGTGGCATTGTAAGGCTGCTAAGGATCAAAGAATACAGGCCCTGGAGATTAGAATTAGAATCCAAAGGATCACTCAAGTGCCATCTACCTATTAATATTGAACAGACAAAGAGATGGTGTGCTAAGAATAGGAAATTCTATTTTGTGGGAAAAGTTCAGGATGGAAAAAAAAGGAAGTGTGTGAAAAGTACTAATTCCAAGGGCTAGAACTGTTGAGGCACAGGGCAATATGCCATGTTCTGGTAGAATATGATCCAGAAGTTAAAGGAAGAGAAATAAAAAAGCCAGAGTTAATAGATACAGTGATAGAATCAATATTGAGAAGAGAGATGCAAATAGGGTAAATAAGTAGGTTATATTAGTCCCTAGAGTTTAACAGATGAAGAAAAAATGTGACTCAAGCCTTCACTTTGTGGGAAAGCATAGAAGGAGGAATCATTGACAAAAATGAAGGGATATTAGTGAAATACCTAAAGTAGTGACCAGTTCTAGAAAGTTCAGAATCTTTGCATGAAAACAACCTCATGAGTATTTTTATACCCCTGGAAGATTGCATGGGATGCACCACAAACTGAATGGGATGGTAGGGATTGGAGGCATTTCCTCTGGGCTTGCGATAAGCTAGAGGATTTCAAATGGGAACTGCAGAACTTAGGTCAAAGACGTATGATAAGATGTTACAGAGATGGACTTTCATCTAAACCGGACTGGTGGTGCCAAGTGAAAAGGCATGGAAAGGCATTAGTATCTTTGTTGCTTTAAACTACCAAAAAAATGGTAACTAGAAACTGGGAAACAAATAAAGAGTTGAACATCAAGTGATAAGTCTAATGGAAGAAATTACATAATAAAAAGTGGATACCGAAGCAGAAACTAAGTAGTGTCCATATAAAAAAATGGAAATGCTGGGATGAAAGGAAAAAACAGGGAGATTTAAATGGATATAATAACAAAGATGAGTTAATTGAAGGAGAAAGGGAGGCTAAATGTGACTGAGAAGAGGCCGCTAAGAGAGAAGTATAGTAGAATGAGTTTGAGTGCCTGTGAGCAATAAAATGTTAAACGATATACCCCTTTCTATTTTACTATAAGCTGGCTCACTAGACAGGAATATAATGCAATCTGATTCTACCTTTCCTCAGATCACTACCACAGTTTGATTTCCCACTGGTCACTAAAACACTGTATAGATGAAGTGCTACCTACTGACTTTCAAGAATAAAATATTTCATTTTATCTTCAAGATACTTACCTGTGTTCTCTCATTTCTAACACCCTGAATGTTGCATAGAACTGCAAGCTAAAACTAAGGAAAGTTTCATAGTTAAGTACTAGGCTAGCTGCCTTTGAGGGTCATTTTAAGCCTAGCCAATTTCCTTTTTTTGTGTTCAAACTAGCCTATCCCATTTGGATAGAGACTGGCATTACCCATCCTTTGGTCGATAATTCTATATGACCCCTAATAATTATAACTGGGCTCATACCATAGAGAATTTGAGAGGAAACATGCATGGGATAAAGCATTTAGGATTTATAACATCTTTTTCATCCTTTTACAAATTAATACAAAGTCACTTTCTTCATTTTTATCATCATGTCCACTTTTTCAATTTGCATTTTATCAGTCATTTTATCTTCCAAAGAAATATATGCCACAACAGCAGTGTACATTCCTAAGCTGAAAACAAAGTGATTACCAATAAGTCAGTACCGGTAGACATAAACGTAAACTTTCTTTCCTAGCTGCCTGATAATTCAGTATAAACGTGAGCCCATATATTTTGATGGCAGACAATGATCTCTTGTCCACTTAGTTTGTTCTTTTCCCATGTTCACTGAACAAACTGCTGATGCTAGCTAACCAAGCAACTAATTTCATGTACTTTACATCTTAAAAATGTGGTATGCCTGCCCCTCTCATTTGTGTATTCCATTACTGTTTTGAATCTACTACCTGTTACAATTATTCATCACACCCTCTGCAAAAACTTGAATCCCAAAATGTTCCTTTCACTGTCATTATATCTGCAAATTGTGACCATGTCTCATAAAACTTTTTTTTTTAATAAATGATGGAAAACTTAAATAATTTAGTGCTTTGACATACATGTTAATCTATCATGATATATTCAAAAAGTTCTTCTCAGCATTCAGTATAGTGGTTCATTGATAAGATATCCCACCTCCCTTATTGATTTGCTAGGATTGTACTAAAAAGACTTAGCTGTAACTGTCATTTCAGTAATTGTTTTTTGCAATCAGCTAAAGTTCTGGACTAAGAATAAAGCCACACGGAGTAAAGAATGAGATTTGAGTTGGAAGGAAGTTATATAATTATATATATGTCATATTAGGTTCCATGGAGTCATTAAAATTTTCTTTGGATTTATGTACGTACAAAATATTTGTAGTGCATGAAGTGTTAAGATTATGCTCCAGTGTTGGAAAAAGATAGATTTTTAAAACCTTCCCTGTTATGAGACTTCATCATAAAAGTGCTTTGCGAAAGCTTAACAATTGTTGAGCATGGCTATAAACACTAGGTCTCATGCTAGGGAAAACTGGAAACTGAAGGTTGGCAAAAACAGAAGCTAAAATAGTTTTATTTCAGCCTGCTGTCCGTGATTCCTAATTGTCCCTGAGTTTGTCTCATTTTCTGCTCTCTTCCTAGTATTTTTTTATTTAGGTAAGGATTGTACATGTTTGCATTTCATATTTCTTTCTTTTGTTCAGAAAATGCATATTGACCCAAAAGCTGTTCTGCTAATAATTTTTTAAATAAATAACAGCATTATTTAAAAAGTATCCCTGATTTTGATCCTGTGTTCTCCCATTATTTCTGGACTTGTCTAGAATTCTTATACAAAGACGCTGAGATGTGTGCTGCTTTCTGTATAACTGTACTAAGCACTATACTTCTCAACCGTACCGAATTCCTCGGTAAATGCTGATTTTGTGGGCAAAATATTGGGATGCTACGAATTCCCAAGTGGCCCCTTTAATTTCCAGATTTCTTGTTTTTTTTTTTTTTTAGGACACGTATTCCTGATGTCATCATATGTGCAATGATGTCAGCTTTACAAGGCAGACAGACAGCCTGTCAGAATTCAGCTGCCGAGCCAACCCATTTGTTACTACTTAATTTTTAACTTTTACCACTCCACAGGTTTAAGTCTTCTCAGGTATTGTGCACCTGCTCCTCCAGTTAAGGCAAAAGAACAAGAAAAGTCTGTGGCGGCACTTCTTTGGACTGCTGAAACCCTGTACCTTAGGTACAAGAAGCAAGAGCCTACATCCTCTACCCATAGCACCACTTGTGATTCAAGGAGTTAAGTCTATAGTTCTCAACTGGCCAAAGTTTCATAGAATGTCTGGAATGCTTGGCTTATACTTTTGGTTTGTTCCTCTTAAAAGTTATGGTTTTGTGGCAAACCAGTGAGAATTGAATTTACTAAATAATGATAGCTATTTAAGTTTCAGTCTTCCTATCTTTCGGGAAACACATGGTAATACAAAACATTTTATTCTAGCAACTTTGTAGGATTATACAAGCAATGTTTAAAATGTGTCCCTTGTTTTGGCCCTTTGTATCTGCCCCACCCCCCCAATAAATGTTGGCTTTTTCAAGAGTTCTTGTGCTGCATAGTTCTTCAGGGGGAGAGAAGTTTAGTGCTGCTTATGCCAAGTCTGCTGGTGTTGTTAGTAGGACAACAGGTAGTATGCTTACTTTTGATGCAGAAAGCTGTGGGTTCTACTCCTACAGTATGTAGATGGATTGCTGATATTTACTGTGTTGTACTTTTAAAGGGAATGGATGCTGCAGTCCTGATAATGTTCTCTTTGGCTGAGATACCTAGTAACTATGAACCTGTTATCAGTTTACTATCCATTCCCTATTGCAATATTACTAGCTTATCATTTGTTTAATGCAACATAGGCAATTTATTCTTCAGGGGCAACAGCCACTTTCTTTGTAGATGATCATGTTTAAAAAACAGCTAAGGCAATGTTAGTTCAGGAGACTAAATGAAGGTGTTTCAAAGTTAATGTTTTGTCTGGATAGTTCTGCAATAGATTGATTACATATTTTCCATAGAAAATATTATTTCATGATGATCTTTGCAGAAATTATATTGAATGTATTCCTATGATGATCTTTGTAGAAATTATATTGAATGTATTCCTAGTGTTAGCTAAATCCATATATTATTACAGTTATTTGAATTCAATTAATTGCCACACTTCTCTGCTATGAAAGACTCGAGATTCCTTCTCTGACAGACTGTACCAGCGCTCCTGAAAGGAAGCCAGACTGTCCACCTCTGGAGGCAGTCAGGGGTCATTTATCCCTGCACCAGAGAGCCCAAAAGCCCCCCTGCACCCCACATGTGGATTAATGCTCCCCGACACCCCCACTAATTATACATATTAACTCTGAGGTCACGCCACCACAATAAAAAACAACAAAACTTCCGTTACACTCCCTACACTTTCATTGCACACTTTCAAAGCCATACCTATGAGAAACACACACACTAAACATCTACAAAAATCACCACTTGCAAAACTAACACACACACACACACACAGAGACACACACACACACACACACACACACACACACACACACACACACACACACACACACACACACACACACACACACACACACACACACACACACACACACACACACACACACACACACACACACACACACACACACACACACACACACACACACACACACACACACACACACACACACACACACACACACACACACACATACACACGCACACACACACACACACACACACACACACACACACACACACACACACACACACTCACTCACACTGTCACCTACCTACCCCAACCTACACCTCAAACTTCCTAACAAACTAAAACATAAAGCATTTCTCTCCAAAACTCTTACACAGTAAACACCTACCTGAAGCTTAGGTACATAAACATACATCGTCTACCATATCTACATCCTACAAACCACTACACCTTAAAGGGACAGCATACAATTCACAAAAGACTGCACCACAACTAATACACATTCGGCATTCTCAGATTCGTTATTTTGAAGTTTCGAACAACTGCATTCTCGACATTGTCATTGATAGATACTGAAATTAGGTATTTCAGTATTTCAAGATTTGAAAGCAGATCTATATATATATATATATATATATATATATATATATATATATATATACTGAATATATACTGGATAATTTAATTCCAAATTTACATAAAAGGGAAGGGGAAAAGAGAAGAGCATAACAGGTGGAAAGATAGGGAAGGAAACAGGTGAGGAATGATGAGAAACATTAGACTTTTTAAGGAAAGTATTACCATATAAACTTAGGTTAGATATGGATGAAGTATATTGGTGAAGTAAAGAGATTTTGGGCAACTTCTGGTTTACTGAACATATGCAAACCCATTTTGTCATCAGGTAGGATGTTTAGTAGGACTTAAATTGTTCAAGATGTAGGGCCTTGCTTGAAAGAGGAAGATGTGGAATTGTCTACTTAAAATGCACATTTGAAGATTATTTATTTATTTTTTGTAAATGAGATCAAAGTTGACTTTTATCTTTCCAAAACCAAATTTGTGACAGGACATATTAAGGGGATAAAAATAATTTTATGGACTGTTTTGGCATGTGTATTTTAGTAGGTTGAGTAATTCCAGACAGATTTATATTAAGTCCTCAGACTGGTTTACATAGCCCCACTAATAGAGGAGAAAGTCAACAATGTACTATATTTTCTTTTACAATGAAAGAAAAAATGTGTTTTTGTGCAGATTCATCTTCATCCAGTTCCCATATTAGATGCAGTGCTCCAGTGCCACTACAATTCTCAATATGCTGCCTTCAAGATCATGCAATTTTGTGGGTAATAGAAAGGCTCCACACTTCCACCATTCCAAGATCTCAGTCTTAGACACTGTCTGCTATTCCACACAGTTAGGATTCAAATAAACCTTATCAGTCAATCCCATTCTAATTCAATTTCTAGCAAGGAAGCATGTAGCTAGATGGTGGTCTAGAATGAATGGCTATGGCAAGTTTTTGATGAGATTTAAGAAATATTTGGTGATTTTATCACGGCACTTATTTTGGGAGATGGCTAATTTAATTTTGCAGTACAGCATTTATATACTGAAAACTACAAAGAAAAAGCACAAGTTGCTGTGGTTGCTTAATGAAGAAAGAAGTGAAGGATATTATACCTCTTTATGTGTTCTGGCTAATCCAAAACCACGGAGGCATAAATCAGATTTCTATATCTAAAACTTGCAGTTATTGATAATTTTTTCTTCCATTAAAATGATTCCCATTGGGTATACTGCAGTAGTTATCTGCTAAGAATTTATACATCTGTAATTCCAAACACAGAAGTCCTTGAAAGTAAATATATTTTAATTTCTGTGCATATACCTTTCTAGGTTTGCAAGTATTTATCTACCATGCCCCTATGTATCTATATGGTGAGTGGGGATGGTGAGGACATAACACAGAGACACTGACAATAAGGTCCAGCTTCTTCAAGATCTATATTCAGAATGATCTCTAGAAGGAAACTGCATCCCACAGCATACTACTTTATGAGCTCATTATAATGTAAAACTATGTATGGCACATGCATTATGTAGTTAGTTATTTATTTATTGACATTTGATTACTAGGAAAGTCCGACTGGGTAGAAACCCATTTTTAGCAGAGGCCTGGGGAGAAAAGTATTAAAATTATTACAAAACATTTTAAGAACAATAATTTTACAATCTTCAAAAATAAAACAAAAACATCTGCAGTTGAAATAATTAAAACAAATTAACACATTGGTTAAGATTCGATACAAGGTATATAACATTTATTTATTTATTTATTTATTTATTTATTTATTTATTTATTTAATTTGCTTGTTAACTAAATAAGTGACTTGATCTCACAGGATAGATTTCAGCTTCAATTCAGGAAGGAACTAAAATAAGGCAAAAGAAAAATGCAGGATTTTGATTAAATACATTGGTATAGTTTAATAAAAATGAAGCGTGGTACATAATTCAAAGACATGCATCTGGAACATTTCTCCCCGAGTCTCAGCTGAAAATTGGCTTAGTTCCAAGTTGGACTTTCCCAGTAAACAAATGTTAAATAAAAATAATTATAATTATTGGATATGAAACTATGAACTACTGTAGCAAACATTTTTATGAACAACCTTACATAGTAAAAGATGGGATTAACCATGCATGAGTTTCCTAGACTATTTCTATTATAACTTCTAATTAGACATGATGATTTGCGGCTTATGGAAGTAGGAGGTGAATATGGAAAGTGGGGTGGTGACAAAAGCAAGCACATGTAGCTCGATTTGAGGAAAACTAGCATTTTGTTTTTTTCTGAACTGTGAAGTAGAATCACTATTTTTGATGTCTGTAGGGAAGATATCCCAGTATTACAGTGCTAGCAATCTGAGGACACCAAAGAGTTAGCAGATCTTTGTAGTATGATAGAATCATTGGATTGAAACCTCCGAAAGTAAGACATAATTGTAATTTAAGTCTTGATAACAGTTAAAGAGATATCTCATATTAAAAAAAATATTAAAAATCATAATAAGCAATCATAATAAGGAGTAGAAGACTGAGGAGAATATTAGAACCCGGCTTTTTGAGAAACTGTTTTGGCTGAGTGATAATAATACACTAATGCTTACTTACATTTTTCAGAAAAAGGATAAATCTGCAGACTCCACTGATGATCTTTTTTCTATGTGATGCATTATTGAGATAGTGAGAGAAGGCAGATCATACTGTAGTTGTGCTTGGAGGATTCCTTTTCCTCTGCTACTATGGTGCTATGGGTGAAAAAAAAATCTATAGTATGTGATGGGGTTTTTAGGTAGGTCATTAAAGATGATGTTGAAATCCTCAAGTAGATTCATTTTCCCAAGTGACAGGAGTACTCATTAACCAGTCTCTGAAAATCTTAGCAAGACACTGGAGGGTGGTAGCAAACAACAATAATTAACAGCTTACTAGTGGGAATGAGTGAAAGTTTGACTAAAAGCCAGTTTGATGAGTACTCATCCACAGGCAAGTTTAAAGGGCTGCTAGGGGTCCTAAGCTCCCTTATTAGTGCTTATGTTAAGAAATAATCAGCCAGCAAATCATAAAATAGTTTTGGATCAGTTTCATCTGTAAATTGCACTTGTAGGCTAGCTCTTTTGCTATTTCTCACTGTGAAGGAGTCCATCCGGAAGTGTGAATTATTGTCATCATGGCAATTAACAGATAATCAATTGAATATTTTGTACTTTGCATCTCATTCATACTTATACTCACTGAGTGTGACACGTGAAATCATGCGTCATGCTTATACTCACTGAGTGAGACACATGAAAGCATGAATCATGCCTATACTCACTGAGTGTGACACGTGAAATCATGCGTCATGCTTTTACTCACTGAGTGAGACACATGAAATCATGCATCATGCTTATTCTCACTGAGTGAGACACATGAAATCATGCATCATGCCTATACTCACTGATTGAGACACATGAAATCATGCATCATGCTTATTCTCACTGAGTGTGACACGTGAAATCATGCGTCATGCTTATACTCACTGAGTGAGATGCATGAAATCATGCATCATGCTTATTCTCACTGAGTGAGACATGAAATCATGCATCATGCTTATACTCACTGAGTGTGACATGTGAAATCATGCATCATGCTTATTCTCACTGAGTGTGACACATGAAATCATGTGTCATGCTTATACTCACTGACCACAGCATAGAAGCAGAACTGGATTCTGTATTTGGTTAGCAATAAACTGTTCATCATAGACAAAGCAACTGATTTACATTTCCTAAATTAATGAAAATTCATTTACATTAGATGAAATTCCATGTGTTATGCTAATGATTGTTACTCTGGTTTCCAGTCAGCACATTTATTTGTTTGAAATGTTTGTGAATTATACAACCAGATCAAAAACAGATTTCTGTGTGTTTGTAAGAGATTAAAAGCAAAAGCAAAATTTAAAAACGTAATACTAAGTTAAGAAAACTGACAAGAGAAATTCAAGTTTTGTTAAAAGAGGATCCTAGTCTAAAATGTCAGATTCTATTTTTATTTTACACCCCTGGCTGTATCCTACATGAACTCAAGCATGAGCTCTCAGCGCCATTAGGCACCCTGTTCAACCAAAGCCTGAGGACTGGCTTCATCCCAGCCAAATGGAGGACAGCCACTGTCAGCCCTCTACACAAAGGTGGAGTATCCACTCACTCAAGCAATTATTGGTCCATCAGCCTAACCAGCCTGATCTGCAAGGCCATGGTAGGCATTAGCATGGACCTTATAAGCAATGACATTGGCAACCTCCAAATGCTTGACCCCACACAATTTGGTTTTGCCAAAGGGAGATCATGCCTGTTAAACTTAGTCAACTTCTTCAAAACAGTCACCAAAGCCATGGAAAAAGGGAAAACAGTGCACAGAGCCTACCTTGACCTAGCCAAAGCCTTTGACACTATTCCCCACTCAGGTATAATAGATAAACTCTCCCAGCTAGGCATCAACCCATATGTTACCAGATGGGTAGCTAACTGACTCGCTAATAAAACCCACTCAGTCAAAACAAGGGAGGCCACCTGTAGTAGTAGACCTGTAACAAGCGGTGTACCCCAAGGATTGTTCTTGGGGCCTCTACTGTTTGGGATATACTTTTCTGAGGTGCAAGCCAAAACCAGTGGTCTGTGGCTGACCAAGTTTGCAGATGACTGCAAGGTGGGCACTGTCTTAAATTCCCCTAGTGAGGTGAACATGCTCCAAGAGGGCCTTACCCAAACTAATGACTTGTGCCAGAAGGTTCAAACTAAATGCCAAGAAATGCATAATTATCCCCTTTTGGGGAAAATGGATTCTCCACTAATTATCACATTAATAACAATGTACTAAGCATGCAATCAGTTGTGAGGGACTTGGGCACCCAGGTCGATAGCAACCTGACTTTTGAACACCATGTTGCCTCCATTGTATGGAAGGCTTTCTACATGACCCACCTCATAAATAAGGGTATTTTATCCAGGAACAAGGCAGTCATAACAACCCTGTACTCCTCTCTTATCAGACCCATTATTGAGTACACCGCTCCCTTTGGCATGTATCTTGCAAAGCACATGCAGCACTTGGAGAGACCACTGAGGTTCCTGACCAGGAAAATCCAGGGTCTCAAACATCTATCCTATACAGATAGGCTAAAAGCACTGTCCCTCTACTCAGTTCCATACAGACTGCTCAGATGTGACTTGTGTCTGGCCATCTCAGACCCAGCCTTGATGGAGTTGCTGCATATCCGTAAGTCAAACTCCACTAGCGCAACCTGCATGCAAGGCCTCAACCTGGTCTGTGACATTAGTAAAACTTGTTGGCAGGACAGATTTGTGCCCCAAAGACTGCCTCATCTATGGAATAGATTCCTCTCTCAATGTCAAGCAGAGTACTCTCTAGCCCTCTTTAAGAGGAACCTGGATGACTGGATGGGAAACAGAAAATACACTCCTGGGATCCCACCTCTGTCCCTGCTGGACAGGGGAAACAGGTGCTGACATTGTGGAAACATGGGCAAAATTCTTGGCTAGGCTTATAAGGGCCTCCGGGCCAATATCCTAGTATCATCCAATGAACCTATTTTTATTTTACATTTGTTTACTGGGAAAGTCTGACTTGGAATGAGTCAATTTTCAGCAGAGGCCTGGGGAGAAATGATCCAGACATATGTCTTTGTAATGTGAGGAAACCAGAGCACCCAGACGAAACCCACAGAGGGTATGGAGACTCCACAGAGAAGACACCACAGTCAAGAATTGAACTGGAGGGCCTCTTGCTATGAGGGGGCAATACACACTCATGCACCACTGCATTGTTCTATTAATTCATTTGCTTTTGTACTTAATGTCAGCATAAGAATTTTACATCATTTTTGTGGAAAATGGAAAAAACAGTTGCTTTGAGTATGAATTCACAAAAAAATAAATAAATAAATAAACAAGGCACTGTCTGAATTTACAACACAAATGTATTTTGTAATAGGGTGCCTGGTAGATAATAGGGTAAGAGTATATAAGTCTCTTAGTCACTCAGAAAAATTGGCCTTGCAAAATATATGTGCAAAATCACTTCCCTAAATCTTGTTGAGTACAAACTAACTCTTAATAGAACCAGGGACAAATAAATAAATAATCAGGAACAATCAGGGACACTTTTAAAATATTAGCACTATTAACTCAAATCACTGATAGAATAAACAAATGTGAATTAATATACGTTTTCTGAACTAGAAGTCTATAACTCTAATTACTATCATTATTTATTAAGTGCAGTTCACCCGCTTTTCACCAACAGTCACCAGATTTAAGATGGATTAAGAGGGACAGACCTAAACTTTGAGTCAAATCAAGGAAGCCCCTGATAATCAGGGAGAGTTGAGCTGTATGCTAGGCATGGTTAGTTGAGTTCAACTCACTGATACTGAGCCCTCACTCCCCAGTTGACTTTTTCCATAGGAAATTCCTGACAGAGTAGTTTCTCACTGTGCACTGGCTATGATTTACTTCTTTTAATCAACTTGCTTTCTCTCTGTGTTGATGAGTTGGTATACATATATATATATATATATATATATATATATATATATATATATATATATATATATATATATATATATATTAGAATCCACAGTACTTATGAGTCTCTAACTTTATGCCTGGAACATAGCTTGCGCATAACTTGCTCACAAATAGGCTTTCACATTTAAAAATAGTCATAGCACCATTTAAACATGATTACTATATTTGCAGGGACAACACAGAGGTGGAGCTAGCTATTCTGGCACCTGGTATTGTCGCCCTCTTTTCTCTTTCTCATTTGATTTCTTGTGATATGCACTAAAGACTGATCCCTTACACTTTTTACAAGTGGTGACTGATCCCTTCATCCCAGCCTAGCTGTTTCTATGTTTCAAATTTCTGGGTGTAAGGTGTACTGGGGCAGGAATATGAGGTTGTGAGTAGAAATTGGAATGTTCTAGATTAATTTCTGTTTATACTAATCAGTCTTTGAATAACTATATTATACTATAATCATACGATCACCACAAAATTAGGACTGCAGTAGCTAAAAAAAATCTAAATATTTTTCAGTAGAAAAATGAGGGCAAAAGTATCAAACAAGTCACTAGGTGGAAGGGGTGATGCACTAGAAGTAACAGATAACCAGATCAAGAGTTCTGGAGTATGTGAGTAGTGAATGAAAATACCTCTTACAGTAATATAAATACAATCAGTAAATAAGAAACTTCAGTACTGAATGGGGGTGCATTATCTATCTGAGGTTTGTATAAAGGGAAGTGGGAAAAAATCTTGTTACTCTTGCACTGTTGACTGAAAGAAGAAGTTATTTTCTTGGCGCTTATGAGAGGACAAACAGACAAAATATAAAAGCCAATAAGTTATATATGTTTGATTTCTCATCTATGTAGTTAACTAAAACTGCACAATTGTTTTGTATAAGCAAGGCACAAAGCACAATCAATATTCAGCTTTATTTTCACATCACATTTTAATAGGGGATCGCTTTATTTAGCTCAGCACTGTATTGCAGTTAAATATTTAAGCTTATATTTTCAGTTCAGGCATATAAATATGTCTAAATACAATCGCTTTGTAAACCAGATTTTGTGATTTATCATGGGTTGAAGTTCACCATGGGATGAATCAGTCCATAGTTAACTGTATGCGGCTTGCAGGTGTGCAGAGTTATACTGGGAGGTGCAAGTATCTGTTCCAAACTTGGGGAGACCAAGAGTAAAGCACCATCCTTGTACTAAATTTACAGATTTGGGTATCAGCCTAGAATGAAGCAAAGATAAAGGGGCTGCTACAGTTTGCCAGAAAGCAGTTTTTGGTCATCATTTATAGAAGGAAATGGTAAAAGTACAATAACAGAGACAGTGTATATGATATCACTGGGCAGATTCTGCACTCATGGCGTTTCACTCATAAATTGCCTGGTCACTGTTGGCTCCCCATCTATGTGAGTGCTGGGTCCACCACTATCATCTGTGGCTGATGATGTAGAAAAGAGAATACATGGCAATTATTATATCAATAGTAGAAGACAGGCTCCATCTGCTGAATCATTTGGGAAAACATTATGGAGGAATTTTTAACTTGGAAAGTTGAAATGAAGGTTTTGACATTTTGGTATGAGGCCTATGATATCAAATGCATAATAAAAGATTCAGGAATTATTTCTATCAAATCTTTTATTTATTCCAACTGCACTGTAGATGAACAAATATAAGACTAGGGAGTCTGAAGTCTCAAGGGTATTTAAAAGGTTATAGGGTGAAAAGACAGTTAAGAGAGCATATGGTGTCAAGATTTTAATTAAATTCTATCACCCCCTTACAACAACAGAAGAAGCCAGATGATAAGAGTTATACATGAAGATTTGGAAGTAATGACCTGACAAATGGAAAGCAGGAAGCCACTCCTTTGAATGAAAATAAAAGAACCAGATGTTAGAAGGTAAATGTTTTAGAATCAAGGGATGCAGTTATGATTAACTGAGAATTATAGCATCAGTTTCAACTGTAGCTTAGTAATTTTCAACAAAACAGCACATATATTAAAATAAGAAAAGCACAAATTAAATAAAATACAATAAGTTTAAAAGAGGAAGCATATAAATTTGCAGCTAAACATAAAAGAAACATTATAAGAAATAATTCAAACAAAATTTCAGAAAGACGTGAAAATGCCCAATTTCACTTCAGATAAAGGCAAGGTGGTAAGCTGAAATTTAAAAATTAATCATCCTATGGCATCAAATGGGAACTCAAATAAATATGTTTTACATGACCTATGGAATCTATCAAAGACAGAGCAGTCTAGAAGTCTCTGAGAACAGACTTCCTGGAGCCTATTAAAGTCAAAACAGACCAGTAGCTGACAAGCCTGCAAACTAGTTCTAAAGTGAAAAAGGCTGGTCCCATGCAGTGCTGAAGAAGTCTTCATCTTTACTGTCTATTTGATAAACCTATGTGTTTTTGTGTGTATGTCCACGTGCTTTATTTTGTGTGTGTGTGTGTGTGTGTGTGTGTGTGTGTGTGTGTGTGTGTGTGTGTGTGTGTGTGTGTGTGTGTGTGCGCGCGCGCGTGCAGAGGATGCAACAGCAATCCTCCCCTAGTTTGCTGAAAATCCCTGATTTTGCCTCATATTTTTTGTCTTCATCCACATAAAATTATTTGTCCTCTGGTAAATCACAGAGGACTACTATCAATCAGCAATGACACTCATTAGTGTTTAACAGTTGTCCATCCATCCACAACTCCTTTTTCCCATTTTTGCACATGGGGTCAGGGTGTCACTTCAACAATGACAATCATTTACAGCCAAGGTTTGCACTGCCAGATGGCTAGCTCTGCCCCGGTAGTTCTTCCACACCATACACTCACACTCACACCTATGGCCAATTTAGACTATCCAATCCACCTACTGCATGTCTTTGGAATATGAAAGGAAAACGGAGCACCCAGAGGAAAACCACACAAACACAGGGAGGACATGCACAGAAGGCACCCAAACTGAGAATTGAACCAGGGAGCCTCTTCCTGTGAGATGACAACACTATCTGCTGCGCCACTGTTTAACAATTGTTATTGTTCAGGAAATGCACATTGATGCAAAACCTGTTGTACTGTTAACTTTCTAAATGAATTAGACTGAGCTGTCAGTCTCCCTCATAATACTTGATTTTCTTTAGTAAATTACTGAGGATTACAGTTTATCAATAATGAGAGTCATTAGAGTTTCATAGTTCTTACTGCTCAGAAAATGTCTTTGCAATACCTGTTATTCAACTAACCTTTTAATCATTTATCATGTCCATGTTGATTCTTTCCATGGATTACATATGAGGCTGGTAAGGCTTATGGGCCTGTATTACCTGGATTAGTGGTAGGACCTCTTTCATGCAGGGTCCTGACTGTAGCCATCTTCCTTGGGCACAAAGCCTGACTGAAGGCTTTAGCTGAAAAGTGATTCATGTGGACCAGAAGTCATGTTTTATGTTATTTATTAAACATCCCAGTATGTTATCATGCATCCATCAATACAGTTTTTTTGGTCTTGAAAAGTGCATTGAGAACCTGTTCCCTAGTAATGGTTGAGGGATTGTGCTACATGGCATTTCCTTTGGACTATCAGGGTGGAGTGGGGGAGAAATTTGAGCTGAACCTGTCAGCCAAAAGTTGGCAATGGCCTCTGGTTCAGTGTGGGCGATTCCATTTACAGTAAGTTCTGTGCATTGTTGTATATTTCCCCTGTGGTTATGGTCATAGCTGTAGAAAGCTTTGTGATTATCCTTTGCCTGAGAAGCTATTTTTTCTTCAAATTTAGCCTTTGAAGTTTTAATTACCTCTCTTATCTACCTGTTTAAATTGGTCAGTGGGTCTTTAGTATGTATGGCTTTGTTCATCCTAAACTTGGCTAAGATTTTTTTCTTTTGTTGTATGATCAAGTGATATTGTGAATCTGTCAGGGTGGCTTGTCTTTTGAGTTTGTCTTATTCTAGATATGAGTGTCACAGTTTGCTCTATACAGCTCTCCCAGGGAGTTTGTAAATAGCTCAATATATGCTATGGTATTTACTGAGTTTGGGGTGCTTGATATTTAGCCCAAGTGTCACTTAGTAGAGAGAGGTTAGCCTTAGAATAGTTCCTAAAGGTTGTTGGTTTCACTTGATCCCCAGATTTGATTTTTATTTCAAGTAATACTGCCTTATGGAACGATCTGATGAGAAAAGACATTACACTGGGTGAGGAACATTAGCCTCCCATATTCATGAGTATAAGGTCAAGGACATTTGCACTTCTGGTAGAGAATGGACCAACTGTTACAGAATGTTGGTATTAACAAAGTTTTGGAATTGTTGGCCTTGTGCAATATCACTGGTGTAGGATTCATTATCTGTAAAGGGGTAGTTGAGATCTCTCATTAATATAATTTCGAGTTGAAATGTGAGGGACTCTAATACACTGAGATAGGTAGCATGGGTTTCCTGGGATATAGGCAGTGACATATAGGTTGCAAGGATATGGTATGAGACCCTGTTTATGGTGAGTTACACATGTATGATTTCCAGTGGGTCATACGTTTTAACCAGTCTATACGTGAGGTTGGCTTTAATATTGACTGAAACGCCTCCGTCTTTAGTTCTCTCCTGTGCAGTAGGTGGTCTAAAGGTATGAAAGGCATTATAACCTTGCATTGCTGTGACTTATTCCATGTCTTTGTTACTACACAGATATTTACACTCTCCAGGGAGAGGAAGACTTGCAGGGAGTGGAGGTTCTTGTTACGACTTCTAGCATTGAGCAGTACCACCTTCAGATATCCCTTCATAGGGTCAGTTAACATGGTAAGTTTATCAGTTTGGCATTGCCTAAAAAGCACCATGGTGAGGGAAAAGGTTTTTGCCAATATCCAATAGCCTAGAGGGGATAAGTGTAGACCATCACTGGCAAAGCAGCATGGTCTGCAATATCCAAAAGCCTATAGGGGATAAGTGTAAACCATCCCTGGCAAAGCAGCACAATCTGTGAACCATGTCCTCCCAGGCTGACAAATATTGTACTCCCTTGGACTGACATCAGACGCTAAGCCAATTGTTAAAACCAATCATTTTCTTTGGTAACATACCTGGCTGAAACACATAATCAGTGAACTCAATCATGTCTCACTCTATATAGTCAAGGCAGATATGTTTCAGGTCATTAGCATCCACATGGACTATGACAGAGTCATACTGGTACCTGTGTTTCAATGGCCTGAGTACCTGTGTGACTTGATGGGTTCTGGCCCCAGAAATGTATTTTTTAATTTTAATTTATTTAACATTTGTTGACTGGGAATGTCCAACTAGGTTCCACGGAGCCTGTTTTCAGTGGAGGCCCGGGGAGAAATGCTCCAGATGCATGTCTTTGGAAAGGTAGCTAACTGTGACTATCTCCTTATTCAGTATGGTGAGGAGGACATTAGTGTGCCCCACTATAGAATCACCAATGACCAGGCTGGTTTGCCTTAAGAACTTAAGCAGGAGAGGCATTGGATACAGTGTTACTATGTGTAGTTGTGGGTGTTTTTTTATGGAGTTTTTACATGATGGCCGAGGACTCTTTCATTGATTGTACTGTGCAGGAGGTCTTAGTGCTTTAGGAAGGTCACCTGTAAGTACCTCATAATAAGTAGTTTTATGTGTAGGGTCTTTAAACTGTGCAGTAGGTGTGGTGCAAGTGACAACCTCTAAAAGATTAGCTTTGGTTGTATGAGAGCATTTTTGTCTCCAGCATTAAAGTGTATTTATACCTCTTGCATACTTTATCTGTCTTATTAAGAATAAGTTGGTTGTCAGTGTACATGAGGCCATTGCCACAGTGCCTCAGACTATCCATTTCAACCAGACTGGACAAAGAGAGAGAGTAAAGAAATGCATATCCATAGCTACTGATCTACTAGTGAGAAGTGAGGGAAATTTAAATGCTGAATTGGTCAATAAGACAAGGAAATTGATGAACAAAACTCAGCTATTCACAAACTAGATACTCTAGTAGTTTAGAAAAAAATCTGTCTAGACAGTGATACCACAGGAGTGCAGACCACAAACCTTCCTAATGTAAAATAACTGGTTTGGTGCTCAAGTGCTAAATCCAGAACAAAGACTCTTAGAATAACAGGCACAATAAACCTTCACCAGCAATTCCCAGCTTGGAAGGGTAGAGGCTACCCTCTCCTCCCACAATAGCGCAGAACACAAATTTTCTTAATGTAAAGTGACTGGTTTGGAGCCCAAGTGCTTAAACCAGAACTAAGACAATTTTATAATAATAGATACAATAACCTTTCAAACCCAGCCGCTGGGGTTACACAAGCCATGCATTTCTTTGTGCCGGTCCCAAGCCTGGATAAATGGGGTGGGTTGCATCAGGAAGGGCATCTGGCATAAAATTTTGCCAAATCATACATGCAGACAACTGTACAGATACACATACCGGATCGGTTGAGGCCCGGGTTAACAATGACCACCACCAGTACTGTTGGCCAACAGGGTGCTGGCAGAAATGGGGTTACTGTTGGCCGATAGAGGAGAAGAGGGGGAAGGCATGCCCAAAGGCAGGTAAAGGCTAGGACTGTGATAGTGAGGGTCGGAACTTTGAATGTTGGCAGTATGACTGGTATAGGGAGAGAGCTAGCTAATATGATGGACTGAAGGATGGTTGGTATATTGTGTGTGCAAGAGACCAGATGGAAGGGGAGAAAGGCTAGGTGTATCAGAGGTGGTTTCAAATTGTTTTATCATGGTGTGGATGGGAGGAGAAATGGCGTAGGCATTATCCTGAAAGAACAGTATGCTAAGAGTGTTTTGGAGGTGAAAAGAGTGTCGGGTAGAGTGATGTTTATGCAGCTGGAAATTGACAGTGTAATGATGAATGTTGTTAGTGCATATGCTCCACAAGTTGGGTGTGCGATGGATGAAAAAGAGAAAGTTTGGAGTGAGTTGGATGAAGTGGTGATGACTGTACCCAAGGGTGAGAGACTGGTGATTGGAGCAGATTTCAATGGGCATGTTGGTGAAGGGAACAGAGGGGATGAGGAAGTGATGGGTAGGTATGGTGTTAAGCAAAGGAATGCAAAAGGTCAGATGATAGTGGATTTTGTGAAAAGAATGGGCATGGCTGTGATGAATACGTATTTTAACAAGAGGGAGGAGCATAGGGTGACATACAAGAGTGGAGGAAGATGCACACAGGTGGATTCTATCTTATGTAGAAGGGCCAGTCTGAAGGAGATTGGAGACTGTAAAGTGGTGGCAGGGGAAAGTGTAGTTAGGCAGCATAGGATGGTGGTTTGTAGGATGACATTGGTGATCAAGAAGAGGAGGATGAGTGTGAGGGCAGCACCAAGGATCAAATGGTGGTAATTGAAAAAGGGTACTTGTGAGGTGATGTTCAGGGAAGAGTTAAAACAGGCACTGGGTGGCAGTGAAGAGTTACCAAATAGCTGGGTGACTACAGCAGAGCTAGGAAGAGAGATGGCTAAAAAGGTGCTTGGTGTGACATCTGGAAAGAGGAAGGAGGACAAGGAGACCTGGTGGTTAAATGAAGAAGTACAGGAGAGTATACAGGGAAAGAGGTTGGCAAAGAAGAAGTGGGATGGTCAGAGAGATGAAGAAAGTAGACAAGAGTATAAGGAGATGAGGTGCATGGCAAAGATAGAGGTGGTAAAGGCTAAAAATAAGGCATATGAAGAGTTGTATAAAAGGTTGGACACTAAGGAGGAAGAAAAGGACCTGTACCGATTGGCTAGACAGAGGGACCGATCTAGTAAAGATGTGCAGCAGGTAAGGGTGATAAAGGATAATGAGGGAAACGTGCTCACAAGCGAGGAGAGTGTGTTGAGCAGATGGAAAGAGTACTTTGAGAGGCTAATGAATGAAGAGAGTGAGAGGGAGAGAAGGTTGGATGATGTGTGGATAGTGAATCATGAAGTGCAGTGGATTAGCAAGGAGGAAGTAAGGATAGCTATGAAGAGGATGAAGAACGGAAAGGCTGTTGGTCCAGATGACATACCTGTGAAAGCATGGAGGTGTTTAGGTGAACTGGCAGTGGAGTTTTTAACCAGATTGTTTAATGAAATCATGGAAAGTGAGAGGATGCCTAAGGAATGGATAAAAAGTGTTTTGGTACCGATTTTTAAGAATAAGAGTGATGTGCAGAGCTGTAGTAACTACAGAGGGATTAAAATTCTCAGTCACAGCATGAAGTTATGGGAAAGAGTAGTGGAAGCTAGGTTAAGAAGGGAGGTGATGATTAGTGATCAGCAGTATGGTTTCATGCCAGGAAAGAGCACTACAGATGCGATGTTTGCTCTGAGAGTGTTGATAGAGAAGTATAGAGAAGGTCAGAAGGAGTTGCATTGTGTCTTTGTGGATTTAGAGAAAGCATATGGCAGGATGCCTAGAGAGGAGTTGTGGTATTGTATGAGGAAGTCGGGAGTGTCAGAGAAGTATGTAAGAATGGTACAGGATATGTACGAGGGTAGTGTGTCAGCGGTGAGGTCTACGGTGGGAGTGATGGATGCGTTTAAGGTGGAGGTGGGATTACATCAAGGATCAGCTCTGAGCCCTTTCTTATTTGCAATGGTGAAGGACAGGTTGACAGACAAGATCAGACAGGAGTCCCCGTGGACTATGAGGTTTGCAGATGACATTGTGATCTGTAGTGAGAGTAGGGAACAGGTGGAGGAGACCCTGAAGAGGTGGAGATATGCTCTGGAGAGAAGAGGAATGAAGGTCAGCAGGGCTAAGATAGAATATATGTGTGTGAATGACAGGGAGGATAGAGGAATGGTGAGGATGCAGTGAGTAGAGGTGGCAAAGGTGGATGAGTTTAAATACTTGGGATCAACAGTTCAGAGTAATGGTGAGTGTGAAAGAGAGGTGAAGAAGAGAGTAGAGGCAGGATGGAGTGGGTGGAGAAGAGTGTCAGGAGTGATTGGTGACAGACGAGTACCAGTAAGAGTGAAAGAGAAGGTCTACAAGAGGGTAGTGAGACCAGCTATGTTATATGGGTTGAAGACAGTAGCATTGACAAAAAGCAGGAGTTAGAGCTTGACATGGCAGAGCTGAAGATGTTAAGATTTGCACTGGGTGTGACAAGGATGAACAGGATTAGGAATAAGTATTATTAGAGGGTCAGCCCAGGTTGGAAGGTTTGGAGTCAAAGCTAGAGAGGCAAGATTACGTTGGTTTGGACATGTGCTGAGGAGGGATGCTGAGTATATTGGGAAAAAGATGCTAAGGATGAAGCTGCCAGGTAACAGGAAAAGAGGAAGGCCTAAGATAAGGTTTATGGATGTGATGAGAGAGGACATACAGGTGGTTGGTGTGACAGAGCAAGATGCAGAGGACAGGAAGAAATGGAAACGGGAGCAGCCAAAAGAAGAAGAACAAGACACAATAAGCTTTCAACCAGCAATTCCCAGGTCGGAAGGGCATAAGTTATCCCCTCCTGCCACAAGAGTGTAGACCACAAACTTCCTAATGTAAAAATAACTGGTTTAGAACCCAATGGATTAAATCAAATCTAAGAGGCTTAGAATAAAAGTTACAGTGTAGTCAAGCTACTAACAAGCAGTAGTAAATACAGCAGATTAAATGCAACTAACACATTAAGAATGTGCAACAAAAAGCTAAATAAAGTAGTAAGAAGCACAAATATATTAAAAGCAGCTGAATAAAGTACATTTTTAGTGCAGGTGAGCAAGGCTATGAGCTATCTGCTTCTTGTAGTGTAGGGTTTTCAAGCCCTTCATCTTTGTTTGTCTACAGTACAAGTCTGACCAAGTCACTTCATCAGAGTATGCTCCTGAATTGCCCCTGAAAAGGGACACTTGTATCCAGGGGCTACCACAAGCTGTAGAAAATTGTTACACATTGTCTTTTTAATCCTTGCACGCTTTACATAGCTGATGCTTAGTGTTTTGCTATTTGGTATTTGACCGTGAACATCAGCACATCTCTTGTACATTAAACGCTTGCCTTATGCACATTTAATAAATATGAGTTCTATGAAAAAGAAGTTAACTCTTGTTCATGCTAAGTCTTTTCTCGATGTGAGATTTTTTTTTTGTTTAGTAAATGACTGTTAGTGTTTTGATTTAAAATCTGAAATAAAAGTTTTAAATTAAATCCATATCTATGCGATTATTGTTTAATTAAATAAGAAAATAGTATGCACACTAACAGCTTTGAAAAGTGTATTATGGCATTTGAGGGAGATAGTAGAGTAGCTAGGGTGGGGCGAGAGATGCGACTGACCTGGACATAAAGTGTTGGGAGGACCTGATCAGCTGATCCCGATCTCTAATGCAATACCGACTTTTAAAAGCCTGTACTGCATTTGTGGTCAAACCTGAACACTGAATTGTACCATGTGTGGTCTAAACTCTAACAACAACAACAAAAAAAAAATCACTTTTTATGTGAGCACTGCAGTGGTCTGTGCAGGTAGGGTATCAACCGTAGCAACTGTTTGCTGCATTTTGTTAGATTTGTGGCAGTTTGTTACAGTTTATAAGAAGAAATTTTTTTTTCTGTCTTTTTTGTATTTTTTCAAGTACAATTTTTGTGCAGTACTGCTCAGTGCAAGCAGGGAATAAACTATAGCAAACTGTTTGCTAAATTTATAACAAACAGTTTGCTGCAATAAAAAGAAGATTTTTTTTTTTAAGTAAAACATGAGTACCTAGTGCTCTGCATAGGCAGGGTATGAACATTTTTAGCAAGCAGTTTGCTAGAGTTTGTAATAAAAATACATTGTTTTTTCATGAAATGTAGGTGTGCTGGGGGCAGGCACAAAAACTGGACCTGAATAGTTAGAAACCACAAGACAGAACCAGGCAAGGTGACTCTTTAATAACGAACAAAGAAGCACTTTTGCATTCATAACTTGAGAAAAGCATTGTTTGAATGTGAAAGTGCACATCTGTTATTAAAGACTCACCTTGTCTGGTTATGTCTGGTGGATTTTGCATTGTTTATGGCATTTTGAGTACCACTGAGTGGATTTATTCACTTCTACCATTTTATTCATTCACCTGAATGGCTAGGCAGGAGGAAGGTGGGTGTAATACATCCAGCCACCAGATTGGTGTGCCAGTAGAAGGAATGGCTTTTTTTTTTTTTCTCTTTGATGGACAATGAGAGAGTTGGGGGGGGTGTGCTTGGATCTATAATAATACTGTAACTTTTTTCTGGTCTTCACTTGAAGAGCTGAGGCAGTGCATTGCTGGTTTGTGGTACTGACTTAGGGGACTGGTTGAGCTAGCTACGCTTCTGGAGATAGCCAAGTAATGAGACAGAGTTGTGGTGGTGGACTTGATTCCATTTCCTTGGCTGCAGCTCTATTTGATCATGCTGCAACTCTGTTCTGCAACCATTGATTCAGAATAGTTTATTAATTTGTTACACATTGACCATTGACATTGAATAGGCTACTTCAAAAATATGAAGATTAGTATATATTAATAATTCAAACTAACAGTTTCCTAGAAGTTTGTCACACACAAAAAAATGTTTCTTAAATTTATGTGAACATTTATATTCTCCTCAAATGCTTATTAATGCTGGATGAAAAGTTTTGCTGTTGACTTTAGAGTAGCCCACATTGAGTGGTGATATAGGGAGTTCCATTATATGATGAGGGATCTGAACTGTGATCCTTGGAACTCGGAAAATTTATGTGTGATTACATGGCAATATAAGCTAAATCTGAGATTACTGTATCTTGGAGTATACCCTTTTCTAAAAGCTACCATGATCCTGAAGTTAGTTTTTGCAAGAAAAAAGCATGCGGGGGAGCAACCACCCACATTGCGGAGTGTAGGGGAGCTTACCACCTCCAAAAATGTTTTTTATGCGTAACACAGAATTTTGAATGTTGCTGTTATTTTATGAGTATCACAATTAATTAGAACAGTTTCAGGATTCCTAGTACTAAGTATTGAACTTCCAATAGGTTTCCATAATGTAGGTTTTAAATAAAAAAAATAAACAAAAAGTATGGGATACTTGTAATTATTTAAATTAAAAAATTAGTTCCTTAGAATTGTCAGTATGTTTATGAAAGTGTGAAATAATGTGATGTGAGCATAACTATCTTGCAAGCAGATAGCTGTTCTTGTTCCATGTGAAAAGGACTATAGCAAATACCTCTGCTGTGACTTGCAGTACTGTCTCATCTAGATACTATTGTCTGTTAAAGTGTCTGGCATTGCCTTCTGTTTGGAAACAGACACCCAAACCCTAGCCATATAATGTTAAAAACAAATGATTTGTGCAGTCGGAGATGTCACTGTTTAATTCACGTGATTTAGAGTTTTCATTTGATCTAGGAAATGCTGTCAACTTGCCTAGAAAATGCCAAAGAAAGAAAGAAAGAAAATGCAGTTCTTTAAAGCAGGCTCAGTTTGCAGTTAAATATTTTATGTGGGTAATTTTCTGACTCTGTGACAAAGCAGGAGAAAGACACAAGAACAAAGTGTGTGAGACTGTAGTAGTTTTTATGTTCTAAACTAACATTTTAATGAGAGAGAGAGAGAGAGAAACATTTCTACCCAAAACATGACATACAAGTAAATATTACTTTCATAGATGATGGCAAACTACATAATCATATCCTTTTGCTCCTGCCTAACTGGATAACTGAAAACACACATTACTGCTACCTAGTTGATATTTATTTGGCTCTACTCTTCAGCTTTCTGTTACTAAGTCAGTAAATCTCTTTTTCGCATACAATAAGGTACTTAAAGTTTGATATTTGACATTTTTTTGCCTGATTACAAATTGTCAGACAGTTATGAATTCCACATCTGTTAACTCCAGAAAAACTACCTTGCCTACATTTTTGTTAAAAGTTTTTAGATCATGTTTTCTTTTTTTCATTTAAAAGAATTTAACATATTTTTTATTGCAAAATACCAACAAGTAAGTGCCCTAAGGAGACTAACAAAGAGGACAACACTTACTCAAGAATGTCAAACAATTGAATGAGGGGTCTGTAAAAATAAATCCTCAATAAGTGATAGTGGAAAATAAGGATTCACTTTATTGCATAACACAAACTGCTGTGCACTCATTTCCAAGTCGTCAAATGCCTATAAGCATGGTACAAATATTTCCATTCTGCAATGTTAACCTGAATGCTCATCTGAATAAGAAATGCAGCATGCATCCACATCCACTTTGAAAGGCTGATTATGTCACATTGCCAGCATCATACTAACTCCCATTAACTTTTTCTTGCAACTATAGTATCCTTATTTCTAGGATCCATGGCTTTTAAACTCATTATTTAGTCATGGAATCACATTGGATCATTTTCTTAAGAAGGTCCTTAATTTAAAAGCAGACATAGTTTATTTCCTGGACTGAGCCCACAGGATACTAAAAAAACATGTGTTCCAATTCTTCTTTTCTTAAGTACATTGCTTACCTTCCTAGTGACCATCTGTTGCTTTCTGTTCTGATCATTCCCTACTTTACTGTCCCCAGTACCATCCACCAGGATGGGATTGCTTTGGCCATAGGTGGGCTGAGAAGGGGATACAGAAATGCAAAATAGAGCTTACAGTAGTACCATATATACTGATGTATATGGGGGATTTTTTGGAACACCCTAACTGGGCAGAGCTGCAGACATTATATGCATCTCTGCATGTAGCATCAATCAGTTCCAGCTCTACCCTATAATGTCATATTCTAAACAGCAGTCATGGCACACACACACACACACACACACACACACACACACACACACACACACACACACACACACACACACACACACACACACATACACACATACCAAATTCTTCCTGGAGTGGGCGAGCTGGCAAAATTACTCTCCTTCTCACTCAAACTTCCCAGATTCCAACTATGACTGAGACATTATTCATCAGGGTCACATTCAGGGCTCTCCCCTGCTAAACAGTGAACCTGAAACTTTTTTTTTATTATATTTAGTGATGGAGCTGTCTATGTAGCAACAGATAAAATAAAGATGAAGCAAACCATGAAAACTCACCATCCCATTTTTTTCTTTGTCTCTGGAGTTTAACCAGAAATAATTTAAGAAATTCATTTAAACAACATTTTGTCTATGATAGTAGTGTACTATCTGGGCAACTCTAGCAATTTATAAAATCATGGTGAAAGTACTGCACTCACTACATGCCTTAAACAAAAGAATTGTGTAAGCCGCATACCTACACTGTTAAAGAATGAATACTTACTTTGGTAACACCTGCCAGAAGTCAAATAATTAAATGTGACATTCCAGGCTGATGTTAGGCAAGACTGCAATTCCCTGGAGCTTTAAGTGAGAAGAAACATTAAATGTAGAAAAAAATCTTTCCAGATAGAGAAGAAAAGCAGTTGGTTTGCATTTCTGTTCAGCTGAATTGATTTTCTCACATGTAATTTACTTAACAGTGGCACTGAATACTGTCCAAGTTACAACATAACAATAGCATTATGTGTGGTTTGCATTTCAAGTGCTATCAGCTTGAATGGGTCAAGGCCGCCCACTGGCCTTTTGGTGCAGGTATAATTAACATCACAGCAAAGCTGTTGGTATTAGAGAATTACTATTGTTGTCCTTCTTTGTGGTATCAAAGTGAATGGAATGATGATTATGGCCAGTCTTCATTCCAGTACAAATGGCAGTTTCACTAGATGACTGCAGTGGTCTTTGCTGTCAAGGAAAAGGCATCACAAGATGAAATGATATTGTGAGCAAGCAGTTGTTGTATTACAGTCTGAGCAGAAAGAGCTTGTCCTCAATGTGGGGATGGCTAATATAAGAAAAAAATAACGACTTAATATACTTCTCCCCTTAGTATTAGCTACCCTGTATGTTTAACAGCTGATGTGCTGTGGTCCTATGTGAGGATTCTGTGCATGATGACACATTTCTGATTACTGTGGAAAAAAAAGGCTTGTATTCTGCTGTAAATGCTGCATATTCTTAATACCAGAGGAATTTGTATGCAAAATCCAAGTCTCTGACAGTGCTTTTGGTCTCATGTGAAAATGTCTAGATGGGGACATATTTATGTATTATTTCAATAAGGAAGAGCTGCATTTATGAACAGACTCACATAATTGCTTTCTTGTTGGCTAGCAAGACACTGAGTGCATTCTACTTCAATATTTATACACTGTATGATTAATATGTATACATAGGAGGACAGACATGCTCATTGGCCATTTCTTGCTGTGTTTGGAATTATATGTACTTTAAAAAAGAAGATCCACTAGATAACCAATGTATTTTACAATGGGAACATTTTTCTATTGTTTGGATCAAGATAAGTTTGCAATTAACATGTTTAGTTCATGACTGCAATTTGACATAATTGGTTTTGCTACTTCAAGTGGGGACTCATATACAGATGATGGTCACTTGTTGCTGTTGTACCCACAGATTCTGTGGACAACTGGGATATCTGTGGCATGCAAGGTTTGCAGCTTTGGTAGGCATCCTAAATTTTAACAGATAAATGTGTTGTTTATTAAAACTCTGATGGCTATCTATTTGCATAGTTTCAGTTCAACTAAAAGTACAAGGCAGGAGGAGAGAAATCTACATATTAGTTTGCTCTTTGGGCAGGCCAGCACTGATACATATTTGGAAAACAAGGTGTATCATTTGGCAATTTGTTTTGTTCAGTTGTTATAAAGATGAGTGTGATAGATAGAAAAGGTTATGTCAATTGCTACACATACTAATCTTTTTCTGTTCTTTTATTTTTTTACAGAATGGAGTGGGGTATTTGAACAGTGGTGTGAATTTAGAAACAAAGAATTGGAGACAATCAATGGAATGTTCATGATGTGTTATATCTGTGGGATGCAAAACAATGTTTTAGATCTATATATACAGTAAGTATAGCAGAGACGGGAATTATGTAGTGAAGGTATCCTAGCTTGTAAATGAGCTTATGGACAGGGAGTGGGCTATAGTTATGATTCATACTCAGAGTATATCTAAATCAGAGCTAGAGGGTGAGGAATGGGGAGTACTGCAGGCCTATTGTGGGTACGCCTAAAGGATTTGGTGTTGTAAAGTTAAGCATGCTGGAGGCACTGGAATAAATAAAAGGGTACAAAGGATGAAAGCAAATGAGGTAGTAGGGAGAATGTGAAGAGCAGGGTTACACATGTTGGACTGAACTCAAGACAGGTGTATACCTCTTGATACATTTGTCTATTACAGGCCCAGTCCAGACAGGAGGGAAACAGATTCAGCCAGGGAAGAGGATTAGGTATGCAGGAGATGCTTATTTATTTTATCACAGAATATAGAGGCTGTATGTAACCCCATATAACAGACAGCTTACAAAGAAGTTGGGGAGAAAAAAATGGGTATCATCATGCAGGAAATTAAATTGAGAAAGTCTGACTGGCTGAAAATGGCAGGAAAAAGCTTGTTATAGGTGATAGCTCTGTGCAAGGGTGGAAAAGAGGGGTACCATTTATTTATTTATTTATTTATTTATTTATTTATTTATTTTATTTTATATTTTTATTGTATTCATTCTTTCTTAACCAGGGTAGAACACTGATCCATCTGGACCTTTTTTATAATTTAAAAAATGTTGAGTTATAAATTTAAGTTTGACAAAAAAGGCTGATAATTGTAAATGGGTGGTTGTGGGGATGTGTACCGGGGAAAGAGAATGGAAACATGGAAATGTGGCTATATTTAAGGCCCCAACATAGATCTACTCCATTTTCTTTATAATTTTCTGCATAAAGAAGAGTGGAGCACCTCACAGATGCATTCAGAGAAAATGGCCAGGACACTAATATGAACTCAAATGATGTATTTGTCATAGACATGCATAAGGGTTAGAAAAGTACCACTAAAGTGAATAAAAACACTGAGAGTGGGCAGATGTGTGGAGAAGAGAACATCCAAAATCAAAGATACTCACTTTTTTAGGAGTGAAGATGTTCAGGGGAGTAGGCTGAACAGATTTCAAGGAGTTTGTTAGAAGTCATGACTGCAAGCATTGATGGGGAATGGTTGGCAATCCATACCTATGTTAATATGATCATGAATGCAGTATTGTAAGCTAAAAAGCAGGTAACAGAGATTGAAAGGCTACCTAGGGATGCTTTAGAAAAGTTGAAGGGATGGTGTGTGTCTTGTACTCAAGAGCAAGTGAAGTACAGAACTTTACAAGATAGTGTCCATTTAAATATATCTCAAAGGAATGGCTAATGATCATAGAAGTATATCTGGGAGGCTAGAACAGGCAGTCTTATGGGATTTGAAACATCAACTGCAAGGATTGCAGCATTTGTGAGAATATGAGGTACTAGTAAAGATTATTTGGCACAATTTAATTTATAAGGGGTAAAAATACAGAGACAGACACTAGGCAAGTGAAAAGAGGAAGAATAAGAAAAACTAATTTGTGGTAGTTTTAGATGGAGATGACAAGAGTACCAATGGCACATAAGATGGGAAGAATATGCAAGAGTACTTGACTGCTCACTCAGGGAGCATGAGTGAGTTTTGATATATGATAGCCTTGAATGTCAAAAAAGGGATGAAAAGGAACTAGACAAACAAGTAGAGATGACATTGGAAAGCTTGTATTTGTACTAATGATGTGAAAATTGGGAAACCCTAGGACAGAATGGATTTATCATTGAGTTTTATTTTTAAGATAGTGGGAAAAGGGATGCCATAACAAGTATGATTGATGAGTAAAGATGTACAGGAGGAAGGAGTAGTACCAGGCTCTTTCACAAGAGCAGGAAGGGTAGTTATCCTGAAATCAGGACAAAGTAAATTGACTCTGTGGCAATTATTTCCCTGTTTCATTGGCTAAAACAAATACTAAGGATGTTATTCATAGCCCTATAGTTCACAACTGTTTAAGGGCTATTGGTGAAGAGCAGTGGTATAACTTTATGTTAATTCACTCAAGCCTAAAATGAGTCTTTTGTATGCTTCCTGTTCACACCCATACTGCCTTTTGGCATCCATAACCTTTTTGGGTTTGATTTCTTCAACTAAGTGACTTACCTACTAATAATTGTCTACATTTGAAAGGTCAAGGACTTATTCACAAATGACTTTAAGATTGTTAGTCTGGGATGTCCTGCAGTGGAGAAATTAATCTTTGTTTGCCACTTATTTATATTTTCAAATTTATGTTCATATTTTGATAGCCGAGAGAC
This sequence comes from Protopterus annectens, assembly GCF_019279795.1. Classification (NCBI taxonomy): domain Eukaryota; kingdom Metazoa; phylum Chordata; order Ceratodontiformes; family Protopteridae; genus Protopterus; species Protopterus annectens. Next base: position 611,786,136 of record NC_056726.1, read on the forward strand.
CTACATGTTATTGAGGGGCATGTATGCAAAGGCATTTGACAGAATCCCTCACTCAGATATTATAGAAAAACTCTCCCAATTGGGAATTAACCCCTACATCACTAGATGGGTATCCAATTGGCTCACTATCAGGACACATACTGTCAAAGTGGCCGACTTTATGTTTGTCAAAAGGCCAGTCACCAGTGGCGTACCACAGGGTTCTGTGCTGGATGATTTTCTGTTCAAAATATATTTCTTAGATGTGCCAGTAACTGGGCAGGTTTGCTGACAATTGCAAATTGGGAGCAATCACTGAGCCCCCCAACAATGTTTATATACTGCAGAAAGGGTTAACACAGAAAAATGATTGGTGCCAAAGCCTTGGATTAAACTTGAATGAAAAAAAAATTGCATTGCTATTCCCTTTGGGAAAGCTGACAACCCTGCTAATTACATTATAGACAGCACCCCCTAAGCCTGGGTACTCAGCTTGCTAACAATCTGAACTTCAACCACCATGTATCCACACTGGTAAGGCAATCCTTCCATATGGCACATCTCATAAGTAAAGGCATCACATCTAGATATAGGAATGTTATAATTCCATTATATTCAGCTCTCAACAGACCAATAACTGAGTACAATGCTCCCTTTTGCATGTAGCTCACCAACCAACTGCAACAGCTGGAGAGACCAGAGAGGTTTCTCACCAAGAAAATAGAGGATACACAAAACTAGTCCTAGGCACAAAGACTGAAAGCCCTGTCACCGTATTTTGTCTCCTACAAGCTGCTAAGGGCTGATCTGTGCCTGGCTTACAGGCAGTCAGTCTCTCATCTGGCCCTGATGGAAATGCTACACATTCATAAATCAAACTGCACAAAGGTCACTCGCTCCAAGGATCTTAACCTAGACCCTGACATTAACAAATCATGCTGGAGAGATAGATACAGCTCATATAGACTGATACTTCTGTGGAACAAGCTCCCAATTCATGTGAAACAGAGCCCCTACCTGACCCTCTTCAAATGTAACATAGATCAATGCGGGTCTATATTATATTTTTAAAGTTTGAAAACTTCAGACGTTAAATAATCAAATTTAAATGTTTGAAGTTTCAAACATTGAACATAAAAAAAAAAACATGGAACTTACCTGACTAGTGTAGGCAGGGGGCAAGTCCCAATGTACCCCCCACACCCCCCACTATTTAAATAGACCAACTCTGTGACCTCACTATAGTGCGGTAAAGGGAAGATTTCCCTTACTGCACTGTAGTGCGGTCTCAGTGCTGGTATATTTAAAGAGCGGGGGGGGGTATAGGGGGGCATGCCCCCCTGCCTACAGCCATTAGTTTTGGGTTTGTTTTTTTTTTTTTTACATATGTTTTAAGTTTTATAACTTCGAACATTTAAATTTGATATTTTAATGTTCAAAGTTATAAAACTTCAAACATATGATATAGACCCATCAATGGATGGATGACAGCAAATTCACTCCTTGGGTAGCGCCCATGTCCTTCATGAAAAGAGGCAGTCAGCATTTTTTTTCAAACACCTTTGATAGCAATTAATAAAGAGCTGAAGGACTTTATTTGCGAGGGGAAGATGGCAAGAGTCAAATTGTTTAAGCTGATTCTTCCAGCAGAGCAGGGAAGATTGGGATTACCCAATTTGAATGGAGTATTTCAGAGCTACACAGTTAAGGCTCCTATACATAGTAAAAGCAGAAAACTATAGTTTAAAGTGGAAATGGATTATGTTGAAACAGGGGGGAAGCTCTAGAAACAAGGAGATACTGGGATTTTGGATGCAGGCCTTTAAGGAGAATAACAATAACCATACAAAATATTATATCCATAAGGTAGCAGAAAGTATTCTAAGAACTAAGCCACCACAGGAATGGACAAAGGAGATTCTGCAAATAGGGATGACTGCAATTAGGGATATAGACAATAGACAAAAGGGTCCTGGAATTTCTTGGAGAAAACTGTTAAATGAAACAAGATATGGGAGAAAATAACTAGAAAGGGAAAGGTAGTAGAATGGGAAGAGGCCAAGAATTTATTTGGACTGTAGGGTAGAGATTGCCTTCCCTCTGAACAGCCAAGTGCTCCGGATTGTGTGGAATGCTCTGCATTTGGGATCGATTTAACCCACTGTTCTGCAGTTGCGCATTGAACAGTGGTGGCTCCGCTTTCTAATTTTTGACTGGCTTGTATACCACAATTAAAGCCAGTCAACATTGCGGTACACAAGCCAATCAACCATCTGTTCCTGTTTCTGATGCAAAGGGAGCCAATCAGGAGGCACAAAATGTGGCCAATCACATGCCACTACTAGTTTTCGCACTGCTACGGTATTTTTGTATTGTTTTGTGAATTGTGACTGAATATTTCGATCAGAAATCATGAAAGGGATGCTTTCAGCAGGGCTGTCTCATGTATAATGCCTGTTTGTTCAATAAATAATTTGGTTGTACACAACTTTCCTTACTGAAGTGTTAAATTTGACTTATGTGCTCATCCGTGTTCTGTTTCAGATATGCTGGGTTTCTCATTAATTTCCCTTCCCTGGTATTAGGTTACTGAATTTGGTGGGCTTATGAGAAATAATGGTTAGCACCACTGACTACAGACTGATTCTGAGGGACACTGGCAGTAACTACCCATTCAAACACAAACTGTCAGTTTCAAGCATGGTTGTAACTGTGTGTGGTGAAAGCAATTCTTTGCAATGCATACTGAGTGTATGACAATCTGTACTCATGCATTATAATATGAAGGAGTGTGTGACACTGTGAGTTCCTTTAAATGCCAGAAACTGATGGGATCACTGACCATTCTCACATATTTCATTCATACATTAATTCATTCATTCTCCTGGTGCCTGCTTAAACCATGGGGGAAGGGGGGGCAGAAACCTTTTTTGTTTTTTAGTGAACAGAGTGTAGACAGACTAATTCCTGACAGTGTGCATTACATCTCAGTATCTCATAACCACCTTAGACTTCATTTTGTTTATATAATATGGCATGTAGGACTCATTAGAAAAGGGGATGGCTTAAATTTACATACATCTTACTGTATATTATTCATATACTGTCTCCTCATGTTTCTTTGTAATAGGAAGTTTTTTGATACTTTTTTGAGGTATTTGCAGCTGTTTCCCTGGCTACTGGCAGAACATTGTGCATACTGAAATAAAAGATATTTCTATTTTTAGCAACCAGTATGATGTCATAAGGTTCAACACAAAGGATAGTGTCTCACGTCTCACAATTTATTGTAGTCTATAGATGTGGCTGCAGTGGCAGGGAGATTGATCTGTATTGGATAGTTGCAGCAGTGTCTGTATGTCTTTTTCTGTTTATGTCTGTGTGAGTCATTAAATACAGCTTTTGTCTGCCAGGAATAAAGGACTATGTTAATGTAAAGCAGGATATTTCTAGTTAGTACTATGTTCAAGGTACTCTTTTTGAGCAGTGCAAAAATAGGGTGTTCCACATTTTGACTGTTTGTCACACACTGCTATGGTCTGTGTTCTACACTGGGCTCTTAGCAGGTTGAGACCTATGCCTTCCCTATCAAGGATTGATAACAGAGTATAGGCAAAGAGAAAGATGCAGACACTATTAATTTCCATAGACTCTTACTCTGTGAACTTCTCTTGCCTAACCACTGACAATTGGGACAACACAGAATAAATATGGCTAGGCTTGTAATGACCCTAAGGCCATTAGCCTAGCAACCTTCTATGAACATGTGACAACATGAGGTATTGTCAGCTATGCCAAGAGAAGTAGGATAATGGATGTGTAACATATGCCAGCACAGTCAGATGGAATTTTGTAAAGAATTATATGTCATTTGTATACAAAACTGATTTGTACAGATGCTTGTGTTGAAAAATGTATTTGTAAAGCTTCTTGTGTTACAAATGTACCAATAGTGTGCTTTACTGGACAGAAAAGAAATAAACATGCATTATTGTAACTGGGTAAATGTATACGTTTTAACAGAGGTTACTGGAAGAGAAGAGGTAAATTTCAATCCACTTAACTTTGAAAATAGTTTGAAATTAAATTTCTTGGCTTAGGCCATCAAGATTATATCTTACAGTTCTCAATGCAGCCTGAGACAAAACTAATTGCTACTGTGAAAGGGTGGAAGTTTGAAATTGTTTTATAACTTCTAGGAGCTGCAGCAGATCTTAGCAAGGCTATGTGTGTGTGTGTGTGTGTGTGTGTGTGTGTGTGTGTGTGTGTGTGTGTGTGTGTGTGTGTGTGTGTGTGTGTACGTGTGTGTGTGTGTGTTATTGACACATATGTCCTAAATCCGAACAGCTTCTAGCCAAGGGGAGGGGTAGCATGGGAGCTAGAAGTCAGGTTACCAGATGTATATAATGACATTCTTTAATCCGTCACTAAAAATGATATTTTAATGCTAGGTAAGATTGAAGTCTCATGGCAGTCTGTTCTTATAACCTGACAAAGAAGTATCCCTCACCTGCTTCATCTTGCCTTGCTCTAGTAAGTGACCAGGGAATACTTATTCTTTAGATCAGTCAGAAAATATAGTGAGACCATTTAAGTATTGTTTTTCTGTATCTGTGTGAATCTGTTCATCTATGATATTTTAATATTTCCTGTGACTAAAACTCTTGTGTTTACTGTAAATAGATAATTTAGTATTTTAATGTTCTTTTTTTATTTATTATTAAATATTTAAACTTTTCATTGTGGCTGGTCTTTTAGAGAATATTTTAATCTCTGATAGTACTTATATATATATATTTGGTGACAGCTCTGGCTGCTCCTGAAAGCCTTGCTGTTGGTCAGACTACCATATGTATTAATAATAACATCACTCAATATATTTGCTTACCCTTTCAAGAGCCTTAGAGTATCTATCTTTAGAATGCCTTGTGGCAGTCAAGGCAGAAAAATCTCAAAGAGTGTGTGTATGTCAGCTGTTTGGATCAGGGACATGAAGAACTGGTTTCACATAGAGGGTCTTGGAGAACTTGGCTTGGACACTTGGCTGCAGTGTCAGCTCTACTGTGCCAATGGCGAGTCTTACTGGAGACTTGGAGGGAGACAGAGAAATCTGGTCCACAGACTGAGTGTGTTCTATGTGTGCTCTAAGGGAAATTGTGCTTAATGCAGAGAGCTCCATCTGGAAATATTGGGAATATCCATTTTTCCCCAAAACATCCCTCTTCAGTGTCAGTGTTGAGGATTCAGGCTACTTGATTTCTGGCCCAGAGTGGTGGCATCACAAAACCAATGAATCTAAGGTGTGAAACACCAGTGTAGGAGACAATGTTAATACTGGTTGATATTACACCATAACGTAAATATTGCTAGCTGTTTGCTAGTGATTATGAAAATAAGCAATATTTCTGTATGCACTTAATACTTCAAATACTAAGTGACTTGCAAATTGTTGCATGACATTAACAGAAACCTTAGATTTGAATAAAACAGTATTTGATATTTGCACTGTAAGTTGCACATTTTGAGAGATATCCGGTATTATTTGTTTTGTTAATTATACAATTAAGCATGTTTTCATATTTCTGTAAATATCTCAATAATTTCTTGTTGTCATGTGAAAGCTTATGTCTAGATAATAAAAATGTTCTAGCAATATATGTTTAGGTTGTACACTTTTCAAGATCCTAAAATTTGTTTGAAAAAGTTTACAAAAAGTATAATGTGGGGATTGAGTGCATTATAATATATTACAGCATTTATGGAAAAAGACTATGAATACCCAGACTATTATCACTGTAAAGAATACCTCTTACTGGTAACATTGCTATTTGTACAGTTTTATTAACTCTTTTGTTTATAAAATATTTATATTTGTTATCTTATGCTTCTTTTAAGTTTATTTAAAAAAATGCTCTGGAGTGCTTGATGAGTGTAGGCTGCTAGAGGTGTGACATTTCATACCAAATATTTGTTAACCCATTAATGTGTTAAGCACCACTGAATGGCGCTGACTATGGATGCAGCACAGAAATGCTCATAACAGTATTCCTTATATGAAAAATCATAAAATGTATCAAAACTAGTCTAGTCATATGTGATGGGAGCCATTTAAGTATAAAGTCATGACTTGTTTTGGTTACTTTTGTAGTTAATAATCAAGTGCAAGCCTGTGCAAGTCCAAATATACTACTGGCAATTATTTGAGGAAAACAGCACTCAGCATTTATGTTTAGAAGTAAACTTAAAAAGCTATACATTGTTATTTAGTGAATGCAAGGGTGTCATCTTGTGGACATCCTGATTAGTCCTTTATGAAATTTGAAAGGGGGAAATAGGAAAGCTGGAAATGAGGGAAAGAAGAGACAAAGGACACACATCAAGAGGGTTGTGCTGGTGGAGGTAAGAGTAAGGGCAGTATAATTTTAAAGTGGATAGACCCCCTATTTGTCAAAAAATATATATATTAAGGAATTTGGGGTAGGACAAAGGGAAGAGGGTGTAGCAGAAACACTCATGGAAGACTTAAAAATAGACACAACATAAATAACAGCAACAGAGACAAGAACACTATAATGGGCTGAAATTGATGGGGGACACAAGACATACAGGTGTTAGACACAAAAGAGGGAGGGGGTGAGATGAGGAATGCGAGTTCTATAGCAGTCTTGAGAACCTCACCTTCTGTAATGGACCTGTAGAGGGGGACCCCACTGTTGTGGGGGTTGAGGCCTCTGGTGGCTTAATGGTCAGATCCAACAAGGCCAGTGAGTTTGGTACCCACTGGAGGAAGTCTTGTATGGGTTGGAGACATCTCTCCACTGTCTGCTGAACCACTGCCTTTACCAGGTCCCAAAGGTCATGATGTCAACAGCTTTCCAAGCTGCCATGCAGCAGGTAGGCAAAGTGAGATGATGTGCATTCTTTGACCTGGGATGTACACCACTGGGCTGCCACTGGGAACTCTGGACCTGTAGAAAAAGGAACATAGGAAGAAAAAAAAAAAAAACAGAGAGAGAAAGTGAGAGAGTGAGACAGACAGAGAGACATAGAGAAAAAGAAAATAGAGACAAGAATGAGTCATAACTTGTTATTCAAATATACCATTTTAGTGGCTGTAAAGAATAAACATTTATCTGATTTAATTTGGCAAGTGTTACTAAGTATATCTGATACTACTGACTGGGCTGCCGTACTTCTATTATGATTCTCACTTATGTATGTATAACTGCTGTAATGATCTATCAGAATACCACTCTCTCATTTTTAATATGGAATAGATAATACATGAATACCTATTTTATCTATATAATATTAATGTAATGTTATAACTCATGATCACCTTCTGTCAGCTGCCTTAATCTCCTCTGAGCCTGTACTCTACTATAGTCATAATCCACTTCAGCTGTGGAGATAAGAAATACATTAATTCAAATTTCTTCACCCATGCCATACCGCTGACAGTAATGGATGAATACATTTTTTATGACTTTGTCATTGAAGATCTGACATACTGAAAGACAAGCTTAATTAAGCAATGCACAAGGCCTTGCTGGACTAATAGAAACTGGCAGAAGTAATGACTATTATGCTTAGTCCCTGACAATGTTTGATATATATATAACTTTATATAATATATAAATGTCTTGTCTTTTATAACTAAGCAGTGGAAATTAATTCAAGCTTCACTCAGTAATCAATATATCAATCATTACTTTTTGTATTGTATTGCGTTGCATTCTGCATTTGCAATGACTTTAAACTAGCACATACACAACTGTAATTCAAAATAATCTATGTAGATAAATACTTAATATATATATATATATATATATATATATATATATATATATATATATATATATATATGCATCATAATGCATCAGAGATACTTCAGGTGCAGCTAACATTGGGTAAGACAGCGATTCAGGTCGTAGGCTGCTATAGGTCCCCAACCATGTCCCAAGGCTCACACTCCATGCTCTTAAGCACCCTGGAGAATATTAGGGTCCAACCTAACACTTTCTTATTAGGCGACTTCAACTACCCCTCCATTAACTGGGTAAACTACTCATGTACCAATGCACTTGCCCAACATTTCCTGGAGTTTATTAATTCCAATGACCTGGACAAGCTCGTTCGTACCCCCACTAGTGGTAGCAACATCCTTGACCTGGTCATTACTATCATGGGGGACCATTGCTCTATACCAATAGTCAGCTCTTCCCTGGTTAGATCCAGCCACAAACTAATCACCTTGGAAATCCACATCCTTCCCATCCCCCCAGCAAAGATAAACACCATGAAAAACATCTCCAAAGCTAACTTTTGGATCTTAAAAACAGAGGTGGCTAACTTCATGGTGCCCATGCAAATGGAGAATAGTTGTGTGACTGCAGAATCATACACTAATGCACTGTACAAACACGTAAACAAATGCGTGGATCTTGCCATACTCAATAGACCCGAGACAGTCTCCTCCAAAAAAGGAAGCCAATCTGGTGGTCCCCTGCCATAAACAAACTCTACAACAGAAGGAGGAAATTGATGCGGAATAAGGTGAAGTCCCAAGACTGGAAAAACTCCCTTATCTGCCTCAACAAAAAGTTGAGATCCCTCATCAAATCCTCTAAAGAAAGGTATGAAAACAGAATTGCAGCAGATAGTAAAGACAGCCACAAGGCCTTCTATAGTTATGTAAAGAATCTCCATGGCAATTCCCAGATTTGCTCTGAGCTACTGCACAATGGTTACTTCTATACCGAGCCAACAGATATTGCCAGTATACTGGCCGACAGATTCAGTGGCAACATTACCCCCCCAAAGGACAAATCACAATACCAGTAGATTGCCAGGCAACCAGTAGTACTGCTGCACAGGTTAAAACAGCACTGTCCAAGGCCAAGAATACAGCTTCTATGGGACCTGACAATATCCCTGGTTATGTTCTACATGAACTACAGAGTGAACTGTCACCTCACCAGTGTGCTCTGTTCAATCACAACCTCACCTCAAGCTTTGTCCATGCTGAATGGCACACTGCTACAGTTATCCCTCTCCACAAAGGAGGAGCGACTACAGACCCTGGGAACTAATGCCCCATTAGACTGACGACACTGATATGCAAAGCTATGGAATGCATCATCATGGACCTAATAAACAAGGATATAGGGAATCTCCAAACTCTGAATCCCACACAGTTTGGTTTTGTGAAGGGTAGACCATGCCTGCTCAACGTGGTCGACTTTTTTGAGTCAGTCACCAGAGCTGTGGATGAAGGCACGGTGGTTCATACAGCCTACCTTGATCTGATCAAGGCTTTTTATACCATTGTCCACACAGAAATCATAGAAAAACTCACTAAGCTTAGCATCAACCCCTATATCAATAGGTGGTTTCAAACTGGCTCACAGATAGAACCCACAGTGTGAAAGTAGCTGACTCCAAGTCAGACTGCCGATTAGTCACGAGTGGAGTCCCACAAGATGTGGTCCTGGGTCCTCTCCTGTTTGGTATCTACTTCTCTGAAGTCCAGTCCAACACAACGGGACTCTGGCTGACAAAGTTCGGAGGCGATTGCAAGTTGGGCACTATTATTAACTCCCTAAGTGATGTTGAATCCTACAGAATGGCCTCACTGTGACCAACGACTGGTGTCAGAACCATGGCCTTAAGCTCAATGGCAAAAAATGTGTCGTCATCCCCTTTGGGAAAAACCCGGTTCCCATGAATTACCACATTGATGGTAGTCCACTGAACACAGAAGACATTATAAGAGATCTGGGAACTCAGGTTGACAGCAACCTTTCTTTTGATCACCACATTGCCACTGTGGTCAGAAAGTCCTTCTATGTGACACATCTCACTACTAACAGTTTTGCATCTAGGAAGAAAGAAGTCATTTTCTCCTTCTACTCTTCCCTCATTAGGACAATCATCGAGTACAATGCCCTATTTGGCATGTACCTCACTAGACATCTGCAACAACTGGAGAGGCCACAAAGGTACCTCTTAAATAGGATCCTAGGCCTTAAACACTTGGCCTATATGGACAGACTAAAAAAACTCCAACTATTCTGTCTCATATCGCCTACTGAGAGGCGATCTCTGCTTGACTTACAAAGCCATGTCTGACCCAGCTCTTTTAGAAATGCTATAGCTAAAGAAATCTCAATCCCTCCACACCACACGCTCAGGAGACCTCAACCTCATTACCACAATTAATAGAACATGCTAGAGGGACAGTTTCATAACCCAGAGACTGCCCATGCTATGGAACAGACTTCCCATACATGTCAAGCAGAGCACCTCACTGACCCTCTTCAACAGAAATATTGGTGAGTGGATGGGCATCAGAAAATTCACCCCAGGGATAACACCAGTAGCTCTACTCCACAGAGCACTGGGAACTAAGGCCATGTGGCACTATGCCAGGATAATCCTATGGTTAGGCTTGTAAAGGCCCCAGGGCCATTATCCTAGTACACACCTATGAACCTATATATATATGTATATATATATATATATATATATATATATATATATATTGTATCATTAAAGTCCCGAAAATTAAAAGAAAATCATATGGTCAGGACCATTTGATCAATTCTTTGGAAATTTGAACATTTTAAAAATAAAAATAAAAACACAGTTTCTTTTTTTTTTCATTTTTGCATGGGTCAAGCCCCCCTGCATCCCCCACACCCCTGAAAATTAAATATAGCAACTCTGAGATTGCAGTACAGTGCAGACAAGGGTAAATTTCCTGATCTCCTTTCAAAATGTTTAAAGTTTCAAAACTTTGATCATATGGTCCAGACCATATGAATTTTGAAGTTTTGAAACTTCAATCATCTGATAGAGATCCATATATTAATTTATATTTATGGATTTACCTCATATTGTTGACGTGCCAGATAACTGAATCCCACTTCATCCACACTACTGCATACAATCTTCATTTCTTCGAACACCCGGAACAACAGCAATTCACCCAGGGTAAACAAACACTCAACCACCCGGACAAAACAACAAACGCCAAAACAATTATCCCCCCAAATGGGGGTTGCCCCCCCCACACCCCCCATAACTAAATATATCAACTCTGAGATCACACTACAGTGGGGAAAGGGCAAGGTTCACCATGGTGGCTGAGTAGTTGTTTATCCTGGGTGAATTGCCATTGATCTGGGTGATCAAATAAGTGAAGATTCAATAAAGTGGTGTCGATGTGAAATGGGATTCAATTATTTGGCATGTTGACAATATGAGATAGAACCATATATATATATATATATATATATATATATATATATATATATATGTGTGTGTGTGTGTGTGTGTGTGTGTGTGTGTGTGTGTGTGTGTGTGTCTATATATATATATATATATATATATATATATATATATATATATATATATAGTTATATGTAAATATGTGTGTTTGCTGTCAAAACAGTGACAATCGCAGCGTAAAGTGTTCACTTTACTGACTCACAATACAGACATGCTGCATAATAATTAGGTGAAAATAATTCTGTATTCTTGATATCATTGTTACTTATACCTGCTGCCACTTACACCTACCTGCTGTCCAACAGTACGAGTACCTGACATACACATTTTTGCAAGGGGGGCATGTCCCCCTTACCCCCCTTTGGGGGGCTGTGCCCCCCACACACTCTGCAACTTATATATTCCAACTCCAAAATCACACTACAGTGAGGAAAAGGGCAGATTTCTCGATCTGCACTGTACCATGATCTCTAGTCTTAATGGCGACAACATATAAGAGAATGCACAGTGGCATTTGTTGCATAGAACGCTCATAAAATTGTAACTCAGCAATAGGAATTGACCAACACATTTTTGGCATTCATGTTTTTGCTGAACCTCAATTCTACATTTTGAGTCTAGGTTTACTATTACAATTTCGCCGTGCAATTGCACGGCTATGAAGTATTCAAACAACATATGTTTGAATACTTCATAGTTCGGCAGGTTATGTGAGCGAACGTTATTATTGCGAATGGACTGTGCATTTGCAATTATAACGTTCGCTCATGTAAGGGATCGCGGTACAGTGCGGTTAGGGAAATACATCCCTTTCTTCACTGTAGTGCGATCTTGGAGTTGGAATATTAAGTTAGGGGGGTGTGGAGGGTGCAGCATAAATGTGAGTTTAGGCTTGTAAGGTAGGGAGTTAAGGGAAGGGTGGGAGTGCTGTGAATTGTCAAAAATGTCACAAGCCCAGTAGCAGATGTGCTGAGACATTGTTCAGGCATGTGCCACTGGCACAAAATGTCAGGTAGAGGTAGCATGAGCATTGCAGGGGATATGTGAGTAAATTTATCAGTATGTGGGAATGTTGGAAGTAAGGGATAATGCCATAATTATTGTAATGTGCATTATGGTGTCACACAAATGTCTTCTTCCATTCAAATACTATAAACGACTACTCAGAGTAACACAGGAAGCATAGCTGCACATGGACATGGGCTTTTTACACACTTCTGGGCAGAGTAGGCCACAGTCCATGTGATTCTCAAAATAATGCTGCAAAAAGTACAGTTGACATAACCCAAAGGAAGGCACACAGGAAGGTCTTATCAGCAATGCACATGATGTGGTAGTACCTTACAATCAATGTCTTGATCATGCAGCACTGTCAGATCTGTGTATAGAGGTTCACCTGCATCTAGTCAATCATACCATCACAGCAGCACAGCATCAAGCTCACATACAAGTACTTTCTCATGATCTGTGGGACCATCACCCACACTACCCTCAGGAGATTTTGTGTAAGACAACTTAGATCTGTAAATGATATTGCAGACAGCCAGTAATAAAAGTTGAACAACCTTCAATTTTCATGCACAGATATCAGTGCCTAACCATATACAACATCAGGGAAACATTGATGTTATGAAGATAAGGTAAAAGAAAAAAATGGGGTTCATTTTTATTTGGTGCTACAAACTGTTATTTACAGCAGTTTTGTGTGATCAGTGCAAGAGGATGAAGGAGTAGACCTGAGCATGTGCTACTGTGATAAATCTTACCAGTGGAGCTAGTTCTGTTGCCACTTTACCCACCACACTGAACAAACGATGAGCCCTGGGACTCAGTACACTCCATTTAGACTTCATGTGAACCTTACACAGAGTTTACATGTGTGAGTGGTGATGCGTGGTGAGCAGCAGCGTTCATTGGATATTCATGCCACTCACTGCGTATAAATATAAATAAGTAAGGTTTCATGGCCGGCAACAGTGTTGCTTGCCAGGAAACCATATAAGCCAAAATGAATAGCAATCCTGTTTAACTCAGAGCACAGTAGATTAGCAGGTTTGCGTGGAATGCCACAATGATCACCAGGGCTTAACAGATACTAGTTCTCATAGTTCTCAATCTCTTAGTGCATGCCATCTGGACAAAGCCTAACATAATGGGAGGGGGTAATGACCCAGAAATAGGGACAGATTTTACATTATTTATTTTTTATTATTTATTTTACATTTGTTGACTGGGCTAGTCTAGTTGGATATATTTCCATTTTCAGTAGAGGCCCAGGGAGAAAAGCTCCACACAAAATATAACAATGAGACATGTTAATAATAAAGAATTAAAAATAAAAGTAAGAATATAAAATAGTAATAAAATCAACAAGAAGTTAAGGCACACAAAACTACAGTAATCATGAATAATGCTAGGTCAGTTACAAAGCATCTTAATTAATGGATAAAGGCTATGCCAAAAAGCTTCTACAATATAGAAAAAGAGTTAAAGTAGAAGTGACTAGAAAAGTTAAGGAGTAATACAAGATTAGAAAAGAGGGAAGAGACAGTAGTAAGAAGTGAGAAAAGAAAGAAGACAAAGGAGAAGAGAAGGGAGGGATGAGAGACGTAGGTCAGAGAAAAGAAGGACTAGAAAGGGCAAAGAAAATCTAGGTATTTGCTAAACTATTTAGCACAGAGTAGGGTTAAAGGTAGAGAAAAGGGTAATGAGAGAAGTTAGTCTGGTGTACTACATGAACACAGCCAGTGATTTTGGAAGTACAGTTTGATTTTTTGTTTGAAGAGAGGTAAGGATGTGATCAGAGTTATATCCCTAGGTAGCAAATTCCATACTCTACCTACAGAATTAGTGAATAGAGAGTCGCCAGCTAGGTTGTGGGACTTTATGGATTTGATCATGAGTTTACAAGAGGATCGAAGGGAGGTAAGATTGTTATAAGAGAGTAAAAGTTGTGAAAGTATAGGGGTGTTATCAGGTTGGTATCGTATTTTGTGGGCAATAGTAAGTTGTGAGATTATAAGATAGTTTTGTAGTTCTAGCCAGCCTAAAAGTTTCAAATTAAGACAGTGATGGGTTCTGAAAGGGTTACCAGTAGCAAAGCGGGCAATGTTATTATAGCAAGTTGCTAGTTTGTTTAGATTAGCTTTCTTGAGGTTGGTGAAGATAGGAGAGGCATAAAAGAAAGTAGATATAAGATGGGAGTGGGCAATAGTAGCTCTAGTAGATGGGGTGAGAAATGGTTTAATACGGTATAAGGATCTTATTTTTCTGTTAACTGATTTGATGGTGTTATTGATATGTTGATTGAAAGTGAGATTGTTATCAATGGTTATTCCTAGCAGATTAGTTGTTGAGTCAGGAGAGATGACAGTGACGTTGTTTGACAAGATGGTGAAGTTTAATGGGGAGGTACGAGTGGTGGGGGTGAAGAGGAGAAGTTTAGTTTTTTTAGCATTAAGAAGGAGGTACCGTCTAGTAAACCATGTTTCTACTGTGTTGAACATATTTTGAGTTAGTGAGATTAGATCTGAAGAGGAGGATGCTGAACAAATAATAGTGGAGTCGTCAGCGTATTGAATGCAGGTAGCTTGAGGGATTACAGAGTGAAGATCATTAATATAGAGGGAGAAGAGAAGTGGACCAAGAATAGAGCCCTGAGGGACTCCAATAGAAATGGGCAGTAAGGAAGAGATGTGGTTGTCCCAAAGAACGGCTTGTTGTCTGTTACTCAGATATGAACTAAACCATTTAATGGCAAGGTTATCAAATGAGAGGGATTCAAGAATGTTAATTAAAGAAGAGTGGTTAACCATGTCGAAAGCTTTAGAGAGGTCAATGAATAGAGCAGAAGAGAAAAGATTATTGTTGTGATTGCTGTTGATGGTATCTACAAAGGAAAGGAGGGCAGTGGTGGTGCTGTGGTGGGGTCTAAAGCCATGTTGACAGTTAGCTATAATGTTGTGTAAAGAGAGATACTGTATAAGTTGCTGATGAATACATTTCTCCATAATTTTTGCTAAAGGTGAGAGAAGAGCAATTGGTCTAAAGTTATAGTAGTCAATAGAGTTACCGCCTTTGTGTAGTGGGATAATGTGAGAGACTTTCCAGATATCAGGGATGGTTCCCTCTTGGATAGTCCTATTTATGAGTATAGTTATCGGGTATGCAATTTCTTTGGCTGCCTTTTGAAGAAAAAGGGAAGGGAGCTTGTCAGCAGAGGGGGTACAAGGTTTCAGTTTGGAAATAAGTCTATAGTTGAAAGAGGTAGAGATGGGTTGTAGAGAGAAGTTGTAAGAAGAATCTACTAGATTATTTGGAGGATAGAAGTTATTAGTGTTCAGTTGTCTGGCAAGAGATTGAATAGTTTCAGAAAAGAAAGAGTTAAAAGCATTTGCAGTTTGGTGAGGGGTGTCAGGGTCAGCATTTAGTGGGGAGGGAGTTTTGGCTGTTCCTGGTGAAAGGAGTCTATTGATCGAGGACCAGAATTGTTTGGGTTTATTGAAATGAGTTTCTTGAAGTTCACAGTAGAACTTTCTTTTGTCAGTGATTATAGCTTTTTTGGTAAGATTTCTAAGTTGGCGAAAGTGAAGAAAATCAGAGCTGATTCTATGGCATCTCCATTTGGCCCAAACTTTATTTTTAGAGATATGTGTGTAATCTGAGCAGAGGTCTCCAGCAAGTGGGACACAGGTAAAGGCTCATGGACAACATTAACATAATTTTTTAAACTTAAAACTTTTAAACTTAGAAGTGTGCTAGAGTGACAAGGGTTTGCATTAAGATACATTTTCTGAAGGAATTGAAGTCTGAAACTCAAATGTATGTAATCATTGAGTAACATCAGTCCTGAGATCATCCCAATGATATGGCAGAAAACTACATACGTTATTAAGGAACACACCAAAAGATATAAGGCAAAAATCTGGACATTCTGCAAAAATCTGGACAGTTGAGAGGTATGAGTAAATGGTCCAAACACACTACAGGACAGTGTATACAGTGCAAAGTGTTGCGAAATTCCATTCCTGGCATTCTGTACTGAAGTTGTATAAATGATCTGTAAGGTTACATGGACTGCCATGTAAAATAAACACTCTGGGGAAATGTGTGTATTGAATAGGGAAACACAGATGAATTGTAGAAATGAAAACAGGGAAAGATGATAGGTGAAACAACCTAATGTACAGCAGATGAGGGCATGTCAATGGAAGACAGTTGTAGCAGCAACACCAATCACATATCGATATGGTACAGTAGGGACTGCTCAGTGAAAATGTATATTATGTGACTGTCACACAAGGTGAAATAATGGGGAAGATGTCTGTGTGATGAACAATGCGGAGGACATATATCAGGGATGTTACATACAATTGGGGTAGGGTGCATATTGTGAAGCTGTGCAAACTGATTTCCCAGGATATGTGTGTAATCTGAGCAGAGGTCTCCAGCAAGTGGGACACAGGTAAAGGCTCATGGACAACATTAACATAAGCAATCACAGTCATGGACTATCAGAATACCACCAGTAATCCCATGACTGGCATAACATATGTGATTTAGAGTGACCAGAGATGATTCTGCACAAACACACTTGTATAACTATTATAACATGTCTGCATTCTATGAGGGTAATCACACACACACACTGTCCTGGCATTGTAACATCTGCTGGAAGTGTTAGGAGGGACACTGCTATACCTGTATGTGACATTATGATCAATACAGGCTAGTTGACTGGTGTGCATGGCGTATATATATATATATATATATATATATATATATATATATATATATATATATGGAAGCACTTTACATAATCGAATTACTGAAATCTCGAATGTCATATTCCATATGACATATTCCATATTTCAAGACCATATGATCGACATTTCAGTAAATCGAATATGTAAAGTTTTAAAAAATAACACTTTACTTACCTTAAAACATTACTTGCACACAGAGGCAAGGCTTCTTGTACGCTCTGTGTGTACGTAATGCTTTTATCTTTTTTGCGGTGTTGACAGCGCAATATGGGAGATTTCCCCTTTCCCCACTGTAGCGCGATCTCGGAGTTGGTATATTTAAGTAGGGGGTATGGGGCACAGCCTGCCAAAGCGATGTTTGCCTTTTTTTTTTTTTGGATTTCATTTTAGAAGTTCGAGTTTCCAAAACTCGATCTGTTGGTCTCGACCATATGAAGTTCGAGATTTTTGGAATTTGAGCATCTAAAGTGAATCCATAAATATATATATAGATATATATATATATATATATATATATATATATATATATATATATATATATATATATATATATATATATATATATATATATATATATATATATATATATATATATATATATATATATATTCCACACAATCATGAATGTTACCCATCCTATTAATGTAGTCAAACAGCTATGTATGAACTGTGTGCATCACCAAAACAGGTAGCACACATGCATCTGGTGTAACAAATTGATGTGGGTTCCATAACACACGACAGTAATGTTTATGCCACAAAAAGAATACCTAGGTATGGCCAGTAAGATGTGTGACAGCTTACTGTAGCAAAGATGGTGCACTTCATTTATTTATTTATTTATTTATTGACATTTGTTAACCGGGTTTGTCCAACTGGGCTTGTGGCCCATTTTCAGTGGAGTCCTGGGGAGAAAAGCTCCAGTAGTACATTTTAAAACAAGTACAATTTTAAACAATATTGATATAATAGCAAAATGATTCACGTTTGTTGGGTTACATGCATAAAGTTAAGTTGCATTAAAAAGAAGCTAAATAACAATTTTACATTGATATAGTTCAATAGGTCAACAATAAACATTTTTTGTTTGTATAAAATTATGCAAATGCATAGTAGACACATTGGAGAGAGAGGTGTAATGAGGTACTAAGTATGGTCCTTTTGAGGGTACATAAAGGGAAGGAAGACTTGGTAGGGTCATGGCAAGGGCAGGTCCTGGAATTGAGAAAATAAGCTTTTAGTTCATTTTTAAAGTGTGAGGTGTGGGAGATCTAAGTCAAGGGGAAGTTTGTTCCAAGCATGGGCAAGGGAGTGTTTGTAAAGTAGTTTGCCTACTGACCTTTTTGGGTGGTAGATATCAAGTAATTGTTGGTTAGAAGTACAGAGGGTCCAGGATGGGATGTAGATGGAGACTAAGGAAGATAGAGATGGACAGAAGGAGGGTTTATAAAGAATAGAGTGTAGCATATGAAACTGATAAGATAACAGAAATTGGGGAAGTTCAAGCCATTGAAAAGAGTTTAAAGAAATGCAGTGGTGTGAGTTGTATGGGGAGTTAATAATGAATCTGGTTATTTTATGGTAAGTCTGTTGGAGTTTGTTTAGAGTGGAGGCATGGTTATTGGTAAGAACTGGGGTGGCATATAAGAGGGAGGGGAGGAGGAGTGCCTGGCCCAGGGTAAGTCTAGATTCAAGGGTTAGGATTTTTTTGTTCCGATATAGCAGACCTAGTTTCTGTTTTTTTTTTTTTTTATACATTGGAGTATGTGTAGGTTGAACTTGAGTTTGTCATTGATAATGACCTCTAGGAGTTTTGTGTGGGTGTCAGGTTGGATAGTTGTATTGTTAGAAGATGTAATAAAAAAGGAGGTTTTGTGATGAGAAAGAGAACGGGGAAGGAAAAGTAGGAGTTTGGTCTTTTTGGGATTTAGGATCAATAGGTTGTGAGAGAACTATTGTCCAGTGGATAGTAGGGCCTGTTGGGTCAGGGAGTGTAGTTCAGGAATGTTATTTGAGATGGATATAAGTGTGGAGTCATCGGCATACTGAATAAGGGAGGATTCTTTGCATGAGGTGTAAAGATCATTGGTGAAGATGTTAAACAAAAGGGGTCCCAAGATGGAGCCTTGGGGAACACCAGTGGAGAAGGGAAGGAAAGGTGAGGAGGATGACAGCCATTTGACAGATTGTTCCCTGCCAGATAGGTAACTATTAAACCAGGCAAGTGCGCAGGGGGATAGGTGGAGATTTGTGAATTTGGATAGTAGAAGAGGATGAGAGACAGTATAGAAGGCTTTGGAGAGATCTAGGAAGAGACCAGAAATTAGTTTATTGTTGTCTAGAGCCTCTGCAATGATATGAGTGAAGGAGAGGAGGGCAGTGGTGGTGCTGTGGTGAGGATGAAATCCATGTTGGGTAGGGGTAAGTAAGTGGTGTGTGAGGAGGTGAGTAAGAAGCTGTGAGTGAATACATTATTCTAATATCTTGGAGAGGGGGGACAGAATGGCAATGGGTCGGTAGTTTGAGGAGTCAGTGTAGTTTCCACCTTTATGAAGAGAGATAGTGAAGAATGATTTCCAAAGGGTGGGGACAGTTGATTATAGAATAGTTCGATTAATTAGCATAGATACAGGATGGGCAATTGAGTCAGCAGCAAGTATGAGGAATGTGGGAGATATATTGTCACTTCAGTTACACATGTGTAGGGAGGTACATGAAGAAGGGTGCATTGTATTCAGTTATTAGTATGATGAAGACTGTGAACTATGGTGGTATTATGGCCTGTGATGTGATTGTCCTCCACATACTCTGTAGTTGTGTTACACAAGGAATTAGTCAGCACTGTGACCACATGTCGGTGGATGTTCCACTTACCATCTACCCATGACACAGGTCACATTCCTATTGGTCTGATTATAGTGTGTGATGTCTACATTATACTTGGGTTGTGTGTTTGTTTTCCTGATGTAACAAATTCCCCACATGTTTTTGTGTCACTGAAGATGTTGTTATGACTGTGAAAGCAATCTTTGGTGTGTGATGATACTGTCTGTGTTATAGCAACATCACAGTTGGTGTCAATGAATGCTCACAACCTGTAGTCCTTCAGACAGCTGTTTGAACATAGTATATGTATATCATTTGTGATGTCTGTGACTTAAATAATGGACAGGAAAGGGCCATCCAGACAGCCCTGATGTATGGATCTGATCACTGGACCTGAGATATATTTAGATGGCACGTATGTGATACAGTGGTCTCCCCGCTGGTGATATAGGTGTTAATGGCCACATCTGACAGTGTTGAGTAAATACCTCAGTGTGAATTTGTGTCAAATGCCTTGGGCTTGTAATGTTTAAAAGGATGATAGTGTTGTTGTCATGCTTGCCCTTGATGACCTCTTTGAGGACATATAGCAGATGTAACAGACATGATGTAGCATTAACAAGTCTCACAGCTCTGTTGCACACAGCCAGGTTATTACTACAGCCCATTTAGAAAAAGTCCATGATAACATGTTGGTCTACCTCACAGATGAAAATGGTCAGCATGTGTCTATGTATGCATGCATCAGGTGCTGTCTTCCCCAACTCAGATGTATGCTTGTTAACGTAAACCCTTCAACAGGAACATAGTCTGTGTGGAGGGTGTGTTGAAGTGTGCATTCAACCATGTCAGGAAGGTGTATGTGCTGAGTAACATGATAGGTGATCTGTGGTATTGTCACAGCCCATTGATTCTGTGGGATAGACCTAGATGAAGGTAAGACAGTAAATAACGGCTATCCAGATATGGCCTAGGGTTTGGACACAATCCCCCATGCAGGTATCATTGAGAAACTCTCACAGCTGGGGATTAAACCTTACGTCACTATATGAGTAACCAATTGGCTCACTTACAGAACAAATACTGTCAAAGTTGATGAATCAACCTGTACCAGTAGAGCTGTCAGTACTGGCGTACCCCAGGGATCTGTTCTTGGTCCTTTAATGTTTGGAATCTACTTCTTGACAGTTCAGGCTAAAGTAAACAGCCTTTGGCTTACTGCATTTGCTGATTCTTGCATACTGGGTGCAATCATTGAGTTCAACTATGATGATAACATACTACAGGAGGGGCTAAAACAAACACATGATTAGCGACAATGCCACATGGTCTAAAAATGAATGCAAAACTGTGCCTTTATTTTGTCCTTCTGCAAAGTGGAATTCCCTACTAATTAGAGCATTAACAACAGTCCTGGTATGCTAAAACCCAGTGATGCAAGCATTGGGAACACACAAAGATATTAATCTGTACTTTAACTACCAAGTGCCCACACTGGTATTGAAAGCCTATGTTGTGCACATCATAAGTCATGCCATCATATTCAAATCTGAGGATTATATTACAGCACTGTACTTGAACCTTATCAGAGCACTAATAGAGTATAATTCTCTGTTTTGCATGTGCCTCACCAGGCACATGCAGCATCTGGAAAGACCACAGGGGTTTCTCACCAAGAAAGGCTTTCTCACCAAGAAAACACAGGGTTTACAAACCATGTTGTGATGTATGTAGACAGACTGAAAGCCATGTCACTGTAATCTGTATCATATAGCATGAGGGGAATTCTTCCTGGCCTCCAGGCCAGTTTTTGACCCTGCCCTGGTGGGAATAGTGCACATCCACAAATCAGATATAGCTGATGAAATCAACAGTGTCTGGTGAGGATAATATGGTAATAACAGTGCCCCACATGCTGGTGTAAAAGGCTCACTGTAATGTCAAGCAAGATCCCAACACACACACACACACACACACACACACACACACACACACACACACCTCAGTCGACTGCAGTAAGAATAGAACTCCCACCTAAGGTACACAGACTGCAGATCTCTATAGTTAAGGCAAGTTCCACAGGTCAAGTCTGACTTAGAGTGTCTCAGACAACACTTTATAGCTGATGACATCAGCAGTGTCTGGTGAGGGGAAGATGATTATATCAATGTCCCAAATGCTGGTGTAAAAGGCTTTCTGCAATGTCAAGCAAGAGCACAAACCCACACCCCAAGTGATTGCAGTGAGACTAGAACATCTGCTTACCTAATTACCCAGACTTCAGAGCTCAATACGTTACACATGCACCATGGCACAAGTCTGACTTTTACAAGGCTGTAGGACAACTTATAGCGGATGACATCAGCAGTGCCTGTTGGAGAGAAGATGTTGGGAGGCCTGCATGAAATGGAAGTCTAGGCATGTGCAATTGTCAAAATACTGTCAATTCATGGGACTGGAGTGGTAACTGTAGGATACACACATATGCTCTTCTGGCTGGACACACACACACACACACACACACACACACACACACACACACACAACTGCATTGAGAACAAAACCACTACATACATAGATTACAGAACTCAGTACTTTATGCAAGCACTATGACACAAGTCTGAGTTTTACAAGGCTGCAGGACAACTTATAGTGGATGACATCAGCAGTGCCTGTTGGAGAGAAGATGGTGGGAGGCCTGCATGAAATGGATGGCTAGGCATGTGCAATTCTCAACATACTGTCAATTCATGGGAATGGAGTGGTAACTGTAGGATACACACTTATGCTCTTCTGGCTGGACACACACACACACACACACACACACACACACACACACACACACACACACACACACACACACACACACACACTTGACTGCAGTGAGAACAAAACCACTAAGTACATAGACTACAGAGCTCAGTACTTTATGCAAGCACTATGGCACAAGTCTGGGTTTTACAAGGCTGCAGGATAACTTATAGTGGATGAGATCAGCAATGCATGTTGGAGAGAAGATGTTGGGAGGTCTGCATGAAATGGATGTGTTGGCATTTGTAAAGGTCAAAGTGCTGTCAGTTCATGGTATTGGAGTGGTAACTGTATGGTACACACTTATGCTCTTCTTGCAACACACGCACACCCGCACACACACACACACACACACACACACACACACACACACACACACACACACACACACGCACACACACACACACACACACACACACACACACACACACACACACACACACGCGGTTTACCTTTACAAGTTTGAAAGTTAAATGGTCGTACATGCACATCCGCGAACAAGATATGCGAATTCCATAACATCAAATTCCCAACATGTCATAAAATAATTGAATTTTGATATTTACAAATGCACCACCCCTGAAACGATGCTACCATGGGCTAAAAAGGGGGTGACATTTTGTAATTCAGCACTTTGGTTTTCGCGACTTACAGTTCACGGCAGCGAGTTCAAAGATTTTACCTTCTAACATGTAAAGGTAAACCATACACACACACACACACACACACACACACACACACACACACACACACACACACACACACACACACACACACAGACACACACACACACACACAAGCACACACACACTTGAATGCAGTGAGAACAAAACCACTAAGTACATTGACTACAGAGCTCAGTACTTTATGCAAGCACTATGGCACAAGTCTGAGTTTTACAAGGCTGCAGGACAACTTATAGTGGATGACATCAGTAATGCATGTTGGAGAGAAGATGTTGGGAGGCCTGCATGAAATTGATGTGTTGGCATTTGTAAAGGTCAAAGTGCTGTCAGTTCATGGGATTGGAGTGGTAACTGTACGATACACACTTATGCTGTTCTTGCAACACACACACACACACACACACACACACACACACACACACACACACACACACACACACACACACACACACACACACACACATGCGCCGTTTACCTTTACATGTTTGAAAGTCAAATGGTCGTACATGCACATTCTCGAACCAGATGCCCGAATTCCATAACATCAAATTCCCAACATGTCATAAAATAATTGAATTTTAATATTTACAAATGCACCACCCCTGAAACAATTCTACCATGGGTTAAAAAGGGGGTGACGTTTCGTAATTCAGCACTTCGGTTTTCACGGCTTACAGTTCACGACAGCGAGTTCGAAGATTTTACCTTCTAACATGTAAAGGTAAACTATGCACACACACACACACACACACACACACACACACACACACACACACACACACACACACACACACACACACACACTTGTCTGCAGTGAGAACAGAACCCCCAATTAAATTAAGTACACAGACTACAGGGCTCAGTGCGTTGCACTAGCACCACAGCACAAGCTTGACTTTTATAAGACATCCGGCAACTTATAGTGGATGACATCAGTGCTGGATATAGGAGAAAAGATGATGGGAGTTCTCCATAGTTCATAGCTTCTTTGCTTCATAGGAGGTTACTAGGTTAATGGCTGTAGGACCTTTACAAGCCTCACCATGTAAAAACACAAGAGCCCTTATTCAGCATAGTTATATGGTCATTGTTAGAAAGGAGATTTTGTGATCAGCACTGACTGCCCCTGCCCATGAGGGAGATAGGTGCCACCATTGGAGTGAATTTGCAATCACCCATCCAGCTGTCAAGGTTGTGCTTGAATAGGGGCATTGAGGAGCACTGCTTCACATGCAGTGGGAGCCGATTACAGAGGAGTGGCAATCATTGGGAGATACATCTGTCTGTCAAGCAAGTTCTGTTTATGTCTCAGGCTAAGTTGAGATCCCTGGAGCAAGTTATTCTTGTCATATTTGATTTGTGGATGCCGAGCATTTCCAGTAGGGCATGGTCTGAGACTGCTCATTCATAAATACAGTTGGCAGTTTGGGGTGTTACACATGTATATGTGTGACCTGACAAGGTTCTTGTATATAGATCCATGTGTATATGTGTGTTATGTAATTGTGAAAGCCATGCAAGTCCAGATATCAGAATTATATTTACATACCCTTAGTAGACAGTGCACCATCTGGCATACATCTGAAAACACAAGTGTTTCTTATCTCTCATACATATAATTCATATCAGCTCCACTGTCTAAAGTATTTTAAGTGATAGTGAATATAATGGTAAGTGGAACAACAGTAAAAATTAATAGAATATCATAGAATATCATGAAAAAGAAAGTATACTTGACTGGGTACTCATAAACAGTCACCCCCAACTGTACACCTCTGGTACCCTCCTTAATGGCCTAAGCAATCACCTTCTCACATATGTAATTAAGCTCAAAACCATTAATTCCCAACAACCCTTACTCAGAAAGGTTAGAAACAATAAAAACTTTGACCCTACCAAATTCCAACAAGAACTAAACTCATGTAATAGGTCTATTCTAAAACACCTCCCCTTAGAGGAAGCAGTAGCATACTTTAACAACAAATTCCTTGAGATCCTTGATTTGCATGCACCTGTTCATTCAAAGAGAACCAAGGCAAAAACTGCACCATGGCTTTCTATAGAGTCTAAACTCAAAATTACCCTTAGAAACAAAGCATGGGCTTTATGGCATTCTTCTAAAGACCTTCAAGATCACATTAAATACAGACAATCCAGGAACGAAACCAAAAAATCAATTTTACAAGACAAAAAACAATACTACTGTAATTTACAGACAGTAAATCAAAATAACCCTCAGAAGTTTTGGGCAGGTTTAAATAATCTACTACATCCTGGACAAACTTCAGCCCCAATCCCTGCTACTACTATTGATAAAACCCCTGAAGATGTTTCTGATAGTTTTAACCAATTCTTTACTGAGACAATTCAAGCCCTAGCTAGCCAACTACCTCCTAGCTCCCCTGGTCCTGAAAGTAGCACCCTTAGAAACCTACTCGCGTTCAGCTTCCGACCAGTCACCACTTCACTTATCCGTACCTTAATCAAAAAATTAAAACCCACTACACTTTCTGCTGATCAACTCCCTGCCGAGTACCTACAAAAATCAGCTGATGCTATTGCTTACCCTGTCTCAATACTAATCAATCGAACCATAGTAGAAGCTAAAATTCCCACCATCTGGAAAATATCCTATGTAATCCCACTTCACAAAGGAGGCAGCTCTACTGAATTCTCCAATTATAGGCCAATAGCTATACTCTCTCCACTTGCAAAGATTATGGAAAAATGTATTCATAGACAACTCATGCACCACCTAATCCAAAATTGCCTTATTGCAGACACTCAGCATGGTTTCCGTCCTCATCACAGTGCTACTTCAGCCCTCCTAGCCTTTACTAACACCATAAACCATAATTGCAACAATAATTATATATCCTCAGCCCTCTTTTTGGATCTTTCCAAGGCAATCGATATGGTTGATCACCAACTTTTAATCCACACCCTGCAAACATTCTGTCTAGATACTGGAGCTCTCCAATGGTTTCAGTCCTACCTGAATGATCGACAGCAGGCTGTCCTCTGGCAGAACAAACTCTCTAACCTTCTACCTAACCCCCTTGGAGTATCACAAGGCTCTATACTAGGGCCCTTGCTGTTCTCCATCTTTATTAACGACCTTTATACTGTCATCCCAAAGTCAGCTGTATCCAATATGCTGATGACTCTACTCTGATTTGCTCAGCCACATCTCCAGTAGAGTTATGGTCAGCTACCCAGACCACCTTTAATACCATAGAAAACTGGCTTTCTGAACATCGTCTGATCCTAAATCCCAAATGCTGTTATTTTCACCAACACGTAGGTCTACCGCTTTCACCTTTACCATAAAATCACATGATGGCACAATAATCTCACCTGACCCATCTACAAAACTATTAGGTGTCATCATAGACAATAATCTAAAATTTGACCTACATGTTAACCAAACTATCAAAACCATCAATAAAAAACTAGGGTCCCTTTACAGAATAAAAGCCTTCCTAACCCCTCCAGCTAAAATTGCCATAGCTCGCTCTCACCTTCTTTCAACCCTTCTGTATGCATCCCCTCTACTCTCGAATTTAAACAAGACTGTCCTTAACAAACTCTCAATTTGCTACAACCACATAGCCAGGTTTGCCACTGGGCTGCCTTTTAGGACACATCATTGCATCAATCTAAATCAGCTTGGGTGGCTTGAACTACCATGCCTAATCCAGTATAACCAACTGATTATGGCCTATAAAATCCTCTATAATCCAGACAATACTCCTGCACTTAAAAATATTATCACCCCCTATAACAATCCTAGACCACTTCGATCATCTAACAAACTACTAATTCAGACTAGCAAAATTAATAACACAGCCGGTGATTCTCTCTTTGCAAACTCTGTAAGTAGATCCTGGAACTCTCTTCCAGCTGATATTACCTTACTTTCCACCTTAGGTAAATTTAAAACTAGACTCAAACAACATTTTTCACTTAACTGGCTATGTCAATGTATCAAGCCTGGCTAACTCTCTCTAGAATGTGTAAAAATCTGTTAACCAGTTTACTGTATAATTTAATTTAATCCTGACTTGTGCTCATGGGTTAACTGTAACCTGTGGAACTTGTTTAACTTGCTTACTTATGTAATCTTTGTAAATAGTCTGTTTGTAATATGTAATGCTGGTATTATGTAATGCTGTATCTGCTTACCCTTGGAGCTTTTCTCCCTGGGCCTCCACTGAAAATGAACATGCATCCAGTCAGCCTATCCTGGTCAACAAATGTAAAATAAAATAAAAAATAAAATAAATAAAAATAAAGTATTAGAACTCAGGACCATGTGTATGGTAGTCCTACTCTTACAGTTGTTGCTACAAGAATTTTGAAATAAGACTTGTCTATTTTTCAGTAAATTTCTATAAACTGGACTGTCACAACAGTAAAAATAGGTTGCATGCCCTTTACTAGTACCAAGGATCATCTGTACTCTAGCCCTACACTTACACCTGCTGCCACAGGGCTAGTCACCTGATATTTCCTAATTTCCTACTCATTCTTAAGTTCTCTAGGTTAACCTCCATGCAGTGCTGCTTAGGTGTTTGCTTGGTGCCCAGCAGAATTAATTGAATGTATAAGTTTTCAATTATTGGCTGTCTGAGTCTTGTCTGCAGATGTTCAATGGCTGCATGTGTTGGGGAACCTTGCTAACTACCTCGCAACACCGCTAAGCAAAGCTGCACAATGGAAAGCAAAAATTGCAACAATATATTGCTTTTGACATTTGCAGTTTTACAGATGCCCTGTCTTTAGGTGTTCTGCAGGTGTTCTGTCTACTTCCTGGGTGGGTCATTTGTCTAAGTTTGTGCACTGCTAAGCCTTCTGCAAAAAAGACAAGCACTGCAAAACATGACATTCATTTTCTCCATTTATCTTGTTTGCACGAAGTTGTACACTGCACAAACACTGGGCAAAAAATAAAAATTAAAAAAAAGGAAACTGAGGAAAAGCAATCTATGGCACTACAAAATGTTAGTACTCGTGAAATATTTGTACACAGGTCTGGATTTGAACTCTTACTTCAATGAACCTTCAGAGCACAGTAAGGGTGCCTTATCCCTCTTTGCCACACAAACACCTTTGCAGCAGGGAACTGAAATCATTCTGCATACAACTAACTGCAAAACCATCTACAGTACTATAAAACTATATAACAGTTATCTGTACATGTATTAATTTTGAATGCAGTGCATTGAGTGATCACACAGCCATTTATGAGTATTGCTTGCAAATATGCAGCTCCATCTTACCTCTCTGTAGTTGTTGCTAATGCTTGTCTAATCTGACCAGTAATCCCAGACATGCAGTTTTTAAGCCATTCTATATCATAGTCTTTAAAATGTGTGAGGACATTAAATGGCAATAATACAATATACACTTGCTAACAAATGAAGTGGAGGTTGGATGTTAATGAACAGCACCTGCGAATTATGTACTGCTTATTTGCATTTCCAACCTTGACAAAAATACTTCTAACACTTTGTAAGTCTAACCTGACCCACCCACTTCTCCCTACCAGTAATCATTCAAATTTGTAATCCATTAAAAACAAACACTGAGGGAGTACCTGCATTATTTTTATATCAGATACATGGAGCCAAGTATTTGGGATTCAGTAGTTCTAATGAGTTTACACTTGATTTACATATTCACCATGCAGACAGCCCTATATATACACCATAAAAAGGTAACCATGTAGCTCGTGAACCTGAAGGTGAGGAGACTTGTTTATGTGGAGAAAACAGAAAAGAAGCTATTGCTTTGGCATATATCTGCATAAAATATTACTGAACTTGAGAAGGTATGCTTTCATTTTTCAGCTATATACTGCCACTAAGAAAAAATCTGTGTAAGATATATATATATATATATATATATATATATATATATATGGGTCTACTTCGAATGCCCGAACCGCCGATTCACCGACAGGGAAATGACCGACGCCAGAAACCCGACAACACACAAACCCGACAACGCGAAACACCGAACACCATAACACCGACACACTACACGTCAACAACACAGTACACTACAACACATATCCACTAGCCCTAACCCAAACCCTAACCCTAAGGTCCGACACTACCGCACACTCCTACCTGCACCCTAACCCTACCTCACTCACACACCCCAAGCCCCAAGCTCCGGCACTACCGCACACACTCCCTACCTCCCCCCTAACCCTAACTCACTAACACACCCCAACCCCCAAGCTCCGACCTTACCGCACACTCCTACCTGCACCCTAACCCTAACTCACTTACACACCCCAAACCCCAAGCTCCGACACTACCGCACACTCACCTATCACACACCCTAACCCTACATCCCTGAGTATTCAACACTTACCTGTCCGCTCCCTACTCCTACATCCCTCACTATCGCATACTTACCAGGTCGCGCTTACACATTCCCCTTGTCGGTCTTCCGTCTGCGGGATTGGCGTGTCGGTCAACTGCGTTGTCGGGTTTCTGGCGTCGGTCATTTCCCTGTCGGTGAATCGGCGGTTCGGGCATTCGAAGTAGACCCGTATATATATATATATATATATATATATATATATGTATATATATATATATATATATATATATATATATATATATATATTTTTTTTTTTTTCTTTCATTACGAAATGCTACACTTTGTATGCATTAGTTAGAAGTGTACTGATGGGATAGGCATGTTTGTCAGGGCATTTCACAAGTATACATGATTGACAATAGCTTAAAATGGAATGTTCTGTGTTAAATCTGTAGACATGTTTCAGAGACATTACACTTGATAGTACTTTTAGCATTGCAATGATGAATTGTTAGCAAAATGTGTCATTTTCCTCTTCTTTTGGGGTGGGAAGCAAAGCTGCATTTCTGTTATAGTACAAACAAGGATATGTTGCTATTGTTACTTTCCCTTTTTTTGCATCCAGCTGGTTGTTCATATTTCAAATCTATAGATTGTTTTATGCTTCTCCAATGGGTAATACTGAAATGCTATATTTTCTGTTTTATCTAGGAGCAGTTATTTTGTAGCTATGTGATACTTATGTGAATTATCCTTCTGTTGTCTTTTAAGACACCTAGGACTATGGCACCCAGCCATCTCAATCCCCAAAAAACACCCTTCAGTGATCCTGGGATTCAGGATACTGGCTAAGGCTCTTGCCATCCCTGTAGTGCCTTTTTTAGACAAAGTTCAAAGGACAAAACCACCACCATAACAGGTACAAGCATGCAAAATCTGAAGGTAATGCTACTCAATGGTAGAAGTCTAAACCTCAAAATGCACGTTCTCAAAGCACTCCTAAAAATGGAGAACATTAATATCTGTGCAGTAATTGAGACATGGTTTAAGGCTCCAGAGATCACTCCTGCAATACCAGGCTACAACTCTTACCACACTTTTCGGCCACCAAACCAGGATCGAAACGCTAAAGGTGGAGGAGTGTCCATATTCACCAAGGATATTCACACCACCAGGCTAGTTGCCCAACACAATGCATCCGAAATTCTCCAGGTGCAACTAACACTAGGTAAGACTGCAATCCAAACTGTAGCTTGCTACTGATCCCTCACCATGCCCCAAGATTCTTACTACACTTTTCTAAACATACTGGAAAATATTAAGATACAACCAAACATGTTAATACTGGGTGATTTCAACTACCCTGCCATTAATTGGGAAAACTACTCATGTACCAACACCATTGCCCAATGGTTCTTGGAATTCATAAATTCCAATGCCCTGGATCAACTAATCCATAGTCACACCAGGGGTTCCAATATCCTAGACCTGGTAATTACCAACATGCTCCACACCTATGGTCACCCCCTCGTTGGTCAGGTCAGACGATAACCTAATCACCCTTATCATCCACATCCCACCCCCACTCCCCAGTAAGGAAACTTCCATAAAAAACTTCTCCAAAGCCAACTTCATGCTACTCAAGTCAGAAGTGACAAACTTCATGACACCCATGCAGATGGCAACTGAAAGTTCAACTGCTGAGTCCTACACTAAGGCACTGTACGAGCACATCCACTCATGCATGAATCATGCGATCCCAAATAGAACCAGGATGCTCTCCTCCAAAAAAAGGAAACAAATCTGGTGGTCCCCTGCCATAAACAAACTTTACAACAAAAGGAAGAAACTGTTGCAGAATATTTAATTGTGTGCCACTAAGCAAAATACATAAAGCCAGCAAGAAATTCTTATCGCCAACAATTTTTCTTTATGCCTTCAACATTAACTGTACAGCTTGAAGTTGACAATTAGGCAATGAAGTCGAGATATACTACCACTAAACAAAACACATAAACCAAACAAGTAACTCTTTGGAAAAATGCACAAGTAATTATTTGGAAAAATAAATATTTGGACATGAATGCAAATGTCTGCTGTACAGTGACAGTAGGCCACATACCAGACAGCATAGTCTGCAGGTGACACTGCAGACATCAAGTATTATCTATGTGATTTTTTACTAAAGCTACCACTACCTGAATGTCAAAGTGCATAGTCATGGACTAGATGCCAGCACTTTACTTGTGCAGACATGCACCATGTACAAACTTGCCAAATGGGATCCCATGCTTCTGCTACCAGCTGGACACTATAACTCTTGGCACTGGTAGCAAGACCAATAGATGAAGCAGCACTGCCATCATGGGGCAATGGAGTACTAGACCAACATATGATTATGTTATCCAGAACACAACACATGATAAACATCCTGCATGTACAGACAGAGCCATATTAAAGAGCATACCCAGACTTGCCTAGGCAATAGAAATGGTCTCTCAATGGGATGAGCACTCCATTTCTGGGACAGTGCATGTTGAAGCATTCCTCAGTATCTCCCCTTCAGTTACAGACTGATGTCATCAGGCAGTGTTCAAGTTAGTAGCCTGCATCACCTGGAAAAGAAAAAAGGGGGTATATAGCAGGAGGGGTAGTCCGAAGCAGTACATTTTCCAGCTATACCTACAGAGATTACTATGAACAGGAAAACTTTGCATTTACCAACAAGGTAACCATACAATATCCTACCATGCAGATAGAGGTACTAGAGTAAGCTTGTGTGCCAGATGTGAGAATTGTGGTCAGTGCTAGGATGCTGTGCTCATGGTCAGTGCTAAGATGTTGTGTGGACACATTTGTGATACATCCACATGCATCATATGCTACCTAGCATTTGATGGAATGGTATTCCTTCCTATTTTGTTACTGCTGTTTCCATGGTCCAGATGAGGCTCTAATGGGGTAACATGGATGCAATCTATTGTACCAAGTAACTCAGTAAATCATGCCATTGTTTAGAAGGCACTCATGGTTATGGCTCAGTCATATGGTGATAATGACAGATAAGTATATTAATCCATGCATGGCAAGAGTATGCAGAGTAAATATGGATGTATTCTCAAGACAGAGGCCTGAGAAATACCTAACATGTCCCCGGTTTTCCACCGGATGGTCCCCATTGCAAATATAGTGAGGATTATACATACTCTGGTATCCACAGGTATAGGAAGACCACACATCCCTCCAGTCCTTGTCTGTGGGCTATACAAACCCACTAAAACCCTTACTATATCACTGTCACCTCTTAATCTATCAAGAATTTGTTGGTCAGCAAAGTTAAAATAAATAAGTCTTTGCCTATATTTGTGCCTTCTCAATTGCCGAGCACTTCTGGTTGCCAACAATCTTGGCACAACTGAAACAAACAGCTCACACCAGGAAATAGCCAGACCATCAGCTACAGCAAGCATTTTCACCAATTACAACACATAAAGAAAAGGTGCAACTCGGTCTTTTATAAAGCATATGCACAAGTTGACGATCAATTTCAAATAGGCAGGGAAACAGCTAATTTACATAAGATCAACACACATATTTCAGGCATTCCTCATTTACATATCATTACGGTCTAATGTGCATATGATTTTCATAAGCTGGCTAAACCAGCTGTGCAAAAGCACAGCTGCCATGTGTGAATCAAACTGAAGCTGAGCTTAGGCACAATCAGCTGAAATTCCTGCTAAGCATAAATGCAATGGCTGTAATTTTAGCTTATAGGACAGGCATAAATGCAAAACCATGACACTAGTGGGAAAGGACCACATTTTTTTCTTTCTTTTTTATTTTTTTGAAAGAGAGACTTGTAGAAAGTAGCTGATGGAAGTTCGGCCAGTTATAGGTTCATAGGTTCATAGGTTTATACTAGGCTATCTGCCCTAAGGCATTTATAAGCCTAGCCCAGAGTTTTTGTGGCTTACGCCAACCCTTATGTTAAAAAATACTGTGCCCATTAGTTTGTTGTGCCTCTGTCCAGCAGTGACACCGAGATGATTCCCGGGGTAAACCTACGATCTCCCATCCACCGGTCAAGATTTCTCTTGAACAGAGCCAGCGAGGTGCTCTGCCTCACATGGACCTGGATTTTATTCCACAACATAGGGAGTCTCTGGGTGACAAATCTATCCCTCCAGCATGTCCTATTTATATCCGTGCTAAGGTTTAAGTCGCTTGCTCTAGTGGATCTGGTAGATTTGGATTTTTTGAGGTGGAGCATGTCCATTAATTCCGGGTTGGACATGGCCTTGTATGTCAGGCACAGGTCACCTCTGAGCAGATGGTATGCGACTGAATAGAGCTGGAGTTTCTTCAGTCTGGCAGCATATGACAGATTTTGGAGTCCCTTTATCCTTTTGGTGAGGAACTTTTGGGGTCTCTCCAATTGCTGCAGGTGTCGGGTGAGATACATCCCGAATGGGGCATTGTACTCGATCATTGGTCTGATAAGTGAAGAGTACAGGGGAACAATGACCTCACTTGATCTGGATGCGAATCCCTTCATGATCAGGTGGGCAATGTAGAAGGTTTTTCTAACCACTTTAGCAATGTGAGTGTCAAAAGAAAGGCCACTGTCAACCTGGGTCCCCAGGTCCCTGATAACCTCTTCTGTGCTTAGTGGATTGCCACCTATATGGTAGCTTGGGGTTACCTTGTTTTTCCCGAAGGGTATGACTATACATTTTTTGGCATTTAACTTCAGGCCATGGCTCTGGCACCAGCTATCAGTTTCCGTGAGACCCCTCTGAAGGATATTTGTGTCCAATGTACTTTCCACTATGGCTCCCAGTTTGCAGTCATCTGCAAACTTTGTCAGCCGTAGTCCTCCTATGTTAGCCTGTACTTCTGAGAAGTAGATGCCGAACAACAGGGGGCCAAGGACTGAGCCCTGTGGGGCACCACTTGTGACTGGCTTGGAGTCTGACATGGCGCCAGCTACTCTAACCCTGTGGGTTCTGTCCTTTAGCCAGTTTGCAACCCATCTTGTGACATATGGGATTACATTTAAGCTGGTAAGTTTCTCTATAATACCCGAGTGGGGTATTGTGTCGAAAGCTTTTGCAAGGGCAAGGTAGGCTGTATGGACTGCCTTTCCCTCATCAATGGCCTTGGTGACTGTTTCGAAGAAGTCGACCAAGTTCAAAAGGCATGATCTGCCCTTGACAAAGCCAAACTGGGTCGGGTCCAATGTCTGCAAGTCCCCTATGTCTTTGTTTATGAGTTCCATTATGATCCTCTCCATAGCTTTGCAGACCAGGCTTGTTAAGCTTATGGGGTGGTAATTACCAGGGTCCATAGAGGCACCGCCTTTGTGGAGTGGGACCACAGTTGCTGTACGCCACTCCTTGGGCACGTATTCTGTGGTAAGGCTAAGATTAAACAGCTGCCTTATGTGCGGGTTTAGTTCCTCATTGAGTTCTTGTAGCACACAGCCAGGGACACCATCCGGTCCCATTGATGCTGTGTTTTTAGCTTTAGAGAGAGCAGCTTTCACCTGCGCATTGGAGATGTCTGGGAGGCTGCACTCCACTGGGATAGTTATCTCTCCTTTTGGGGGGGGGGTGAAGTTTGCACTGAACCTGTCTGCCAGTATGTTGGCAATGTCTGTGGGTTCAGTGATTTTTGTATCATTTTGGATTAATTCTGAGCATATCTGGGAGTTTCCACCCAGGTTTCTAACATAGCTGAAGAAGGCCTTATGATTGTCTTTTGAATCTATGGCAATTTTTCTCTCAAAGTTGGCCTTGGATGATTTTATGAGTGCTCGTATTTTTTTACTAATAATGATCAAAGGTGTCTTCTCTTTTATGGATTTTGCTCTATCATGTAACAGCTTTCTCCTCTTATTGTAAAGTTTGTTTATGGCTGGGGTCCTCCAGACTGGATGTTTGCCCTTGGTGGAAAGAGTCTTGGTTTTATTAGGGATTGCCTGATCCATGCAGTCCTGGAGGTGTTCGTAGAAGGCATTTGTAAGGGCTTCCGCAGCTTGGGTTGTGGTTTCCACTGGCTCGGGGGCCTTGAAGGATACCACACCAGTCTTGAGTAGTGTGAAGTTTGCTTTAGAGAAGTTCTTCACTGTGGTCTTTTTTGTTTGGTGTGGGGGCGGGATGTGGATATCCAGTGAGATTAGTTTATGATCTGATCTCACCAATGAGGGATATACTTCTGGTGTGGAGCATTTTGTCCCCATGTTTGTGATGATGAGATCTAGTATATTTTCTCCTCTTGTGGGAACGGTGACTAGTTGTTCCATGGCATTTGAATTTATGAACTCCAGGAACCTTTGGGCTAGAAAGTTTGGGCTTGAGTAATGTTCCCAGTCTATATTCGGGTAGTTGAAGTCACCCAATATAATGGTGTTTGGAGATACATTTATACCCTCCAGTGTCTTCAGGAAGGCTGTGTGGGGTTCCTGAGTTTGAGAGGGTGGCCTGTAGCATGCTACAAATTGTAGAGCAGTTTTGCCTATGGTTAATTGCACCTGGATGGTTTCCGATGCTTCGTGCATTGCCACCAACCTGGAGGTGTGGGTATCCTTGATGAATATGGATACACCCTGTCCTTTTGTGGTGTGGTCCGGGTTTTTGGGCTGGAACGCATGATATGAGGTAAAA
Organism: Protopterus annectens; assembly: GCF_019279795.1. Taxonomy (NCBI): domain Eukaryota; kingdom Metazoa; phylum Chordata; order Ceratodontiformes; family Protopteridae; genus Protopterus; species Protopterus annectens. Next base: position 611,822,499 of record NC_056726.1, read on the forward strand.
CCTGATAGTGCCAGGGTGCTCTCAGGAGCCTTGAACCAGGTTTCAGTCACAGCACAGACATCGATGTTCTCCATACTGAGAAGGGCCTCGAGTGCGTGCATTTTGAGATTTAGACTTCTGGCATTGAGCAGCATTATCCTTAGTTTCTTCCCATTTTTGTTTTCTAGGGTGGTAGGTTTAGAATTTGAGCCTTGCCTAAAAAAGGCACTATGGGGATGGCAAGAGCCTTAGCCAATATCCGGAATCCCAGGGGTGACAGGTGCAAGCCGTCCCTTGCGAAGCAGCGTGGCTTGTCAAGCATGTCATCCCAGGCAGACAGACACTGGATCCCCTTTGAATGACACCAGAAATTAAGCCAATTGTTAAAGCTGATCATCTTGTCTCTAAGTTGTGGCATCATTCTTGGTGAAGGAAGGATGCTGCTCAGGGTCAGGGTCATACCTGCCTGGGCTACATAATCAGAGAGCTCCTCTATGTCTCTTTTCATGTAGTCCAGGGAGGTACGTCTCAGGTCGTTCACACCAGCATGGACAATGACTGTGTCATATTTGTACTTGCTGTGGAGTGACCCGAGTGCTTGTGTTATGTGGCGGATTCTAGCGCCCGATAGGCAGCTTACTGTGACCCTCTCCTTGTTCAGCCTGGTGAGTGGGACATCAGTGTGTCTGACTATGGAGTCACCTATGACAAGTATGTTTGGTGTTGTATTTGGCCTTAAGGCCTGTGACTGCTTTGCACACTGATTTTGTGTTTTATGTGTTGCCTGCGGTGTGTCATGAGGTGGCGGTTGCTTGGGTGTCTGCTTTGGAGGCCTCTGCTGTTTGGATAAATTTTTGCTCAGAGCCTCCGAGTATGTCTTTGTGTGTTTATGTGTTTGATTCATTGTTGTGATAGCTTTATGTGAGACTGGTTTTGTGGTGTGTGTAGTTGCCTTCTCCTCCTGTCTGGTCTTGCCAGTCCTGAGTTGAGAGAGCTCAGCCTCCAGTTTGGCTAAATAGCTGCATCTCTCGCAAGTATTTGTGTTATGTGGAAGGAGTATGCACAGTAACAGGAGGAATAGGTATTATCAGACACTTTCACAACAGGAAGCATGGTGCTTATCCCAAAGTTAGAGCAGCATAAACTGGATTTGGATAATTATAACCTTGTTTCTTTAACTAACACTGATGCAAAATTATTAGGAGGGGTTTTAGCATCTAGGCCCAAATCCAATATTGTGACAATCATGAGAAGTAACCAAAGAGGCTTTGAATAGATAGTTTGTGGAAAGCCATTGATGGAACCTAGGACCATTCCCTGAGAAGGTATACAGTAATAAGTGAACAAATGCCACAGTTATTTTCCTTGCTGCATGAAAAGCTTCATTTTGGGCAAGAGAGAATTCCTTTTTAGGTTGCTACTAGAATTAAGAACTGAGTCAAACTTTAGATCAAATCACTTTAAAGGGACTTGAAACTCTTAATCTTACTGTTAAGAATGTAGTCAAGAATAAACTTCCACTTCATGTCAAGCAGACTAGCATAATTTTCACTGCACGTGATCTTCTCCAAAAGGCCAAAGAGGAGGTAAACTTAAATAACTGGGTGAGCAGTCTCAAATTCTCCCAGGTGTATCTTGCGTTACCCTTCTTGAGGCTGAAGATACATTTTGAATAGGAGTTATTGGTTGGGCTTGTAATGGAATGCATGATTCCCACTTTGCCACTATGTACATGTATGGACAAACAGCCATGATCAGGAAAAGCAGAGTACAAAGTGTCTTTGTATCCTTTACCTGTGCAACTATTGTGTGTTGTACACATAATGACATATAAATTAGATACACATGCAGATTCTTGCAATGAATACATGTGTTGTACCATTGACATCACGTTCATGTTAGTATACAGTAATGTTCAGAATTCCAACACACGTGATTGGTATGCATCATGTTGCTCTCAGTACGTACAGGACTGAAATTATAGTACTGTATGCATCACGTAATATGCCATAACATAACATAACATAATATAACATAACATATTCAGTGATTGCTTTGTCCTTGTGTCATTTATTCAATGAGGTTTTCAAAAACAGCTCTGACAGTTGCTGTGTGAATCATACGTACTACTGTACAGTGTAATCTCTGCAGCATTCATGGACAGTGGTTGATCTTATGGATCTTACCTGCTGGTTTCCACCATGTGAAGCAAGATGTTAAGCAGCTGATGGCAATAACTATACTGGTCTCCTCTGTATACCAGCCTCCTCTGGTGATAGACCATGGCACAGATGAGGAATGTAGCACTGGTTTTATGAATATCTTAGTGGGAGGAGCCTCCTGATGTGCCACATAATGGAAATATATCTGCAAAAGCCTGAGGATCTATTGAATGACACTATCTGCTCGGATAACATCAGGGAAGGTTGTAGTCATTCACCATCACCTTTTAGCAGAAGTGTGGGAGTCATTATTTTGTATGCTCTCTGGTTACTCGTGGCTTCCTACTTTCTACATATTCAATTACCTGACTACATATGTGGTGCTGGCATACCTGATGGTAGTAGCATACTGAATTGTACTGGCACATAAGCAGTGCTAGAATACTCTGTGATACTATCATATTTGTGCTATTGGCACATCCATGGAAACAGCACATGCCGATACTGGTACATGCTGAGATAAAGGTACTGCCATATCTGAGGGACTGGTGCATAAGTGGTACTGACAAACTCTCTGAGGTACTGTCATACAGTGATACTGACAGATCTATAGTAGTGGCATGTCTATGGTCCTGGCGCATCTATAATACTGGCTCACTCTATTGTACTAGTACATTTATGGTTCTGATACATTATGGAATAGACTGTTACACTGGCACATATATGGTACTGTCACACGCAGTGGTACAAGCAAGTCTGTGTTACTGGCATCCTGATATATGGGCACATCTATGGCACTGACATACACTTTGGTGCTGGCACATATATGGCGCTGGTACACAGTTTACTTGCATAACCTATGGAACTGGCACACCATAATACTAGCAAACTGTTCAACTGGCACATCCTGCTCTACTGACACATCTATGTTACAGTATCATCAGTCATGTGCCAGTACAACTGATGATACAGTACCACATCTGTAGTACTGTATCATCAATTGTACTGGCACACTCTATAGTACTGATCCAGCTGTGATACTATATCATCAGTCGTACTGGCACACTCTATAGTACTCACCCATCTGTGGTACTGGATCATCTGTGTGATGCTGGCACACTCTATACTACTGACACATCTGTGGTACTGGATCATCAGTGTTACCAGCACACTTTATACTACTGACATATCTGTGGTACTGGATCATTTGTGGTACTGGCATTCTCTATACTATTGACACATCTGTGGTACTGGTACACTATATACTACTGACACATCTTTGGTACTGGCACACTATATACTACTGACATATCTGTGGCACTGGATCATATGTGGTACTGGCACACCCTGGTACTAGCTCATCTATGGTATTGGTACACTGTGGTATTGACATTTCTGTGATACTGACAAATCTGTTGTACTTGCGTGCTAGAGTATGGGCACATCTGAGGTACTGACATGTTTATCACACAGGTACCCACAGTAGTACTGAATCAGCTGTGGCACTATCACACTCTGTGGTACAATCTCCAGTATCTCTATCTTCAAATATTTGTTCCTGCCTCCCCTTACTGTTTGTGTCATGCTGGGTACCTTTATAATTCTGATGCATCTGATCTATAAATCAAGTCAAAAGTGTCCTATGCTAATGATCAAAAAGCTGGTGTCTCTTTGTTTCATCTTTGCAACATGAACATAGTTGATGATTCTACCTGTATCACTCAACAAGCTGTGATTTCTATGTTGCAGTGCATTATTGCTGGCTGTGGTCCTGATTTTAATATGTGTTGTGATTCATATACAGTATGCATACATTTTATATCCATATTCGTATCACCAGTATGTCCCTGTATTGACATACCATGTGTAAATAAAATACGCTGATACTTCCTGGTGCTATACTTGGATTTTCATGGTCAGGCCAATTGCAATACTAACAGAGAGCTGCTGCTAAGTATGAGTATAAAAGTTATGGTTTGAACCATCTAGATCCTTAATAGCCACAGACATGCACTCCATTGCATATAATACTCCATATTATGTAAGGCGTATGGCATCCTTCAAAAAATGTGATGTGGTCATTCTGGTCAGGATATGTTTCAGTATACTTGATGATGATTTTTTGGAACACTCATAGTAGCATCTACTGACCACTAAACAGTTATTGTGGCCAAGAAAAAAACTGCACTACAGAAGACAGTGCATCTGGACACCCTCATTCTCTTTCAGCTGCTGGAGTGTTCCCTAAACATATGATGCAATTCATATAGGATGGTTGTGTTACTTTTTATTTAGTAAACACCTCTTGGTTTGTCAAGGTGATAGAGCTAGGTTTTCCCTAAACAATCCTTCTCTGCACAGCCATCACTAGCGCTCACATCAAACTCTGTCTGACACTTTAAATCTCAGATTCATAACAATTTAATCCTGGCTGTACCTCCTTCATGTTTTCTTTCAACCAAGTGCTATGCATGCACACATTGCTTTATTTTGCATATTACTTCATGTGAGTTAGAAATCCCATATTTAAGTTAAAATCATGTCTCACAAACTCTGTACAAATTTTTACATATCATGGCATGTCATCGCAAACAGAAAAAGTGATGGCCTGCCTTCACTCCATCCTACATCATCAGATTCTTCAGTCAATTATTTCTAAGACATCTTACCTCATTAGCTGTATCAGCCAATCATTTCTAATATTGTACATGTGCTACCATTTTGTTAAAAGTAAGGGAGTAAGTAAGAATGAATGAGAGTAGTAATGAGATTCCAGCCTGTTGCAAAAGGTCAACTTGCCTACCTTTTTTCAAATGTTTTCTGAAACAACAGAACTTCTTCAGTAATTACAAAATACTAATTACCATCTTCTTCTTCTTCTTTCAGCTTTTCGCAGTTAGGGGTCACCACAGCGGATCACCTGTCCGCTCATGATTGGCAGTGGAGTATTACGGTGTCAAGTTGCCAACCCAGCGCCCACCCTTCCACAGGAGGCACACACACACACACACACACACACACACACACACACACACACACACACACACACACACACACACACACACTCATGCCTAGGGCCAATTTTAGAGTGTCCAACCACCTACAGCAAGTCTTTGGGAGGAAACCAGAGTGCCCGGAGGAAACCCATTCAACCACAGGGAGGACATGCAGACTCCACACAGAAGGCACCCCAGATGAGAATCGAACCGGAGAACCTCTTGCTGTAAGGTGACAATGCTAACCACTGCACCACCGTGGCCGTCCACAAAATACTAATTACCATAAATAATTTAATTTCAATGCATTAGCAGTTGTGGCTGCCTTTGCTGTTTCATAATCATACAAAAATGTCCTTCTTTTACGGGCTATACTAACAAGTGTAGAAGCAGTTTTTAGTGCATTTGGCTTTGGTTTGGAAGCAGTCTAGGCTGCAGGATGAACAGCTGTGTTTCTGAGTGTGGACTGCTTTCCTAGAACATCTAAATAATCAAAACAGGCCAGGCAAATCAACTTATATGTTTTACTGTCATTTAAAACTCCTGAGGTAAACATTGTATAACATAGTTTTTATTCTTTCTTTCTTTATAAGGAGTGTCTCTGAATTTTGTTGTATTATTTTTAGCTATGTCTGTCCTGCAGTTTAGAACAGTGGATTATGGGTATAAAGTAATAATGAGCCCCATCTGGTAGTCCTGGGTTGGATTCTCCCAGTGTCCATTTACTTCTCTATGGCTTTAAGCAAAACACTTAATCAAGCAGGGCTCCTGGGCTTTATTCTGTTTACCTAAAAATAAAGAAATGTGTTTTGCAAGTCTACTGGGGGAATGCTGCTTTGTAGACTTTTGATGGCATCAACTATGATTGTTTAGGAATGCTGGTTTGGACATGACATTTTTGAGTATTACCAGATATATTTAAGTCAGAATGCAGAATCTGTGCCCAGTGGTTCTACTGACATTTGCTGGCATTGTATGGAAAATGTGTCAGCGATATGGAATGACACATGTTGCCAGACTTTTGTAATGTTATGTTTGGGTCTAGGAATTCTGCTGATTGTTTCTCATATGTTTGTTATATAGGAAACTGTTCCTCATATGTTTGTTATATAGGAAACACATTGATAATGTTTGCTTGTGGCAGAGTTAGTGGCTTCTGAATACTGTTACATTTTTCTGTTGATGCCATCACTGACTGTCATTTAGTGAATAATTAGTCACTCCTATTCAAAAAGAACATTGACTTCAGACTACGGAAAACTTGAAAACACTGACAATGCTAACTTTCTGCTATAGACTTAGTGATGCCCTACCAAAAAAAGCAATAATATTTATGGGCAATGGTGTATTAATTTCTGTGGTTAAGTAGCACTGCCAGTCTACTTCTTATTCAAATATGCCAATTTATGTTTAGTTCAACAAAGCAAGAAAGGATAATACTGATGTTCCAGGAAAAGGTGGGCTCTTTACTTTATAGATTACGTACATGGCAAGCATGTTAACATGTAAACATGTATCAGTGGCTCAACATATGGTGCAGTCACCTTTGATGCTGGAAGTACAGAAGCTTAGGGTGCTATTTTTTCAGGTGGCCCTAATGGCCTAAAGGATAAGGCATTCAACTCCTTTGTCTGGGGGTGTGGGATCAAGCGCCATTTGGGGTGGTGTTATTGACTGATAGTTTAAATCAAAAGGTTAAGGCTAAACTTGCTTCTCAGCTTCACTCACAAGTCTTGGTTTGAGTTCTAATTACAGATGTATGAGTCTAAAAAAAATCACTTAACCTGACAGTACTTATTGTTTGCTCCTGAAAACAGACAATATGTTTTCTGAGTCACAGTTCTTTTTTTAATTCCATGCACCTAATTAATAAATAAGAGTGAATGCTTTATGAATCACCAAACATCCCTATAATTAAAATACACTTAAATTTAGTATGCAATACAAACCTAAGTGTACCATCTTCCACATACATGTGGCTTCATGCAAGTATGATATAGAACTAAGCAACTGTAAACATAACATTAAAGCTATTTATATATGTACTTAATCATCTAAGCATAACATTAGAACATTAGTATGCATATATATATATATATATATATATATATATATATGTGTGTGTGTGTGTGTGTGTGTGTGTGTGTGTGTGTGTGTGTGTGTGTGTGTTTGACATTGCTTTCAAAGTTAGCATCATACTTAAACTTTTGAAATATATTGAGTAATTCTTATTTGTCCAAACAAACCTCAAGACATAAAACACAACAAATATACCATTGCGACAATTTTATTAACATAAAAATTGCATTCACCATGGATATCTGAAATAGTAAATAATCAGACATGGATTACAGCAATAAAATCAAAACAGAACCATTTAACATTGTAGACAGCATTAACTGCTCACCCTCATTTTCTTATATACAAGCAGGTTTACAATCCCCTGCTCACTTTGATCACACCAGACTTATGAGGCAGAGAATAACCACTCACCTCACTAATGATCTATCCAAACCACCATAGTAAGTAAAAGAGGGAGGGACAGAAGTGGGCTCAAGCTGAACCCCTCTTGCTCCATCTAACAGCCTGACATGATAGGTTGTTCCCCACCTCCTCTTACAACTGTTTAACAAAATTCTGCAAAAACAAGACAATCTGCAAATTAAACAAAAGTCAAAACCTAACTTACTCGAAGGTATCCCATCTTTCCAGTACTAAATTGGTTCCCTGTCATCAAAATCCTTATGACTAATCACAAACAAAGCTGAGTCTCCTAATACCTTGGCCACTCTGTGATTGAGAAAACTCCTAATCCTTTCCAAACCCACACACTTTTCATCCTGCTTCCAAACTAATCTTGTTACAATCTCTGACCACACTATCAACATTCCTGGGCATTTCTGTCTTAAATTCACCAAGTCAGCAACAACCCAACCCAAATCATTACCCCCTAAGTGAATGAATAAGACAGGGACCCCCAAGTGCTTGCCACTTTAAACCTCTCATTCCATGCCACAAAACATTCAACCTGCCCTTTGATAGACCCATCATGCTTCCTCCAGGTCTTATTACTACTCTCCTTGCTACACAAAAATTAGATTTATGGGCCAGAATGCAAAATCTGCAAAACAAAAGCAGAATTAACCTACTAATCATCACCATTATCTTATATAATCTATAAAGGTTCTAGATGACCAATGCCCTGCTTTGTTGATCAATTCAACTGATTTGCCCTCCTCTGCTAAATTAGACACTCTCCCAGTCTGAAATGAATGTTCAGGAAACCTGTTCCCCACAATACCTTGACCATCCATGGACCTCTGCACCATTTTAACAAACTCACTGACCAAAACACAAAATTATTATCTGTCTTCTCCACATATTCTGCAACTGTTTCCTCCATGCTACTGGACACAAACGTCACTCTTCATTTTTTGGCAGCTCTACCTGATGACCCTGTCCCACCTGATCCATCTTTGAACATCATAATCAAATCAACATTGCAAAATTTATTATTATATATATATATATATATATATATATATATATATATATATATATATATGTCCTTCCACAGCAAAAACTAAATAAATAAACAGCAATTCCCCTGCTGTAAAGGCCCCCACATCCATGATCATCAACATAGCTGCCCAAATCATATACTCCAACAAACTTTCTGACACAAAAGACAAACCTGTCAAGAACACTCTAAGAATCTGCTTTATCAGTGGAAAACAGCCATTCTCCTTCCTATCAATGATCCTCTCCCAACCTTTCAAGTTCAGGCATGGTTTAATCAAAGTGCTCTAGAACCTAATTTATTAACATAGTTACCTAGTAGAAATGTTTCACTGACTACACGTCCCAGTTTTGTAATTGATAAGGGCAAGAAATATAAACATTACCAATGTGCAGTTGTGTGTGTGAATTCCTATGTTCAGGTGAGTCATAAGCCATTTGCTGTATTTGCCATTTGCTGAGTTGTCCAGAGAGATATGCATTGCATTATTTTTCATCTTTTTCTTTTTTTTTTTTTGGTTTGGAGTAAGACCTCACTTTTGTCCATTTATGTTTTAAGATCTGATATCAGGGTGTGTGGAATAATTATTGCAGATGTAATCAGAAGTGCAAATGGTGCTCTTTTGTCTTGATTCTGTTAGTGCTATAATATATGTGACTTTTATGTGATTAGCCAGGCCTCAAGGTTTGACCCCTTGTTACTTATGCTAGCAGTGCTCATTAGGGATATTTTTTAGGTCTTCAGCCATTAGGTCTTCAACCATACTACTGTTTCAGTTGTTGTATAGTGCAAATCTAATGTGAGTCATGGATTTTAATGAATGTAATCTGAAAGAATGAATTCCAGTTAAGTTAGACAGATCTAGGTTAGATACCTTTTAAATATTATAAAGTATTGCCACATTAATGTAGGAGTATAGGCTCAGTGAGAAACTGCTTTCTAGTTAAATATGGAAGAAAATACTTGTTTTGATTTGTATGTGCTGGTATGATTTCTTGGGGATGAATAAGTTACAGTATATTCAAGGCTACAAAATGTTTAAGACAAGGTGGATTAGTAGACAGGGTGCATTTTCCTACCAGGTGTAAGAAACAGCAGAACAGATGTGAGTATATCATACTTAGAAAGATATACTTGCATATTAGCAGAGGTATGCAGATCTGGTAAACTGGAGAAACTGAAAAGAATTTGCATGGTAGGAAAGGAATTAGAGCAGCTACCTACTGTTAACAAAAGACCAAAAGGAGTATGGGAAATAATATGATGTTTCTGTTGCCTCGTAGCATTACATATTGACCCTGTTGTTGTGAACCTCCTCATGCTATAACATATACTATAAAAAGTTGCCAATAGAAAATGATAGTTACATGACAAACTATCCTTTTAGCAAATGTCACTGAATGCTTCTGCTGCCATCAGGAGCAATGAGACATTTACAGCTGTACACACAAATGCCCAGTATGTTCATATAAGTCAAGAGAAGGTTTAGAAAAGTTCCTGAAACCATATGAGAGTATTGCAGAGGGAAAAAAGTAGAGGCAGAGATGGTACAGGATGGTTTCTGCTGCCACTTAAAACTAAGTGAGGAAAAAGATATAAAATGTTTCTCTGATGAAAAGTACAGATGGTACATGATAGTGTCTGCTACTGCCAGATACTATTTACAGAAAAAGATATAAAATGCTTCTCTCTCTTATTGTGATTTAACTAGAAGCTATTTGCAAAAATAGCTTGTGCCACCAAAAGTTAGGAAGTTAACATTTTTCATTGGAAGGAATGAAGAAAGTTACTCTTATTGCAACCCAGCTGAAGTAGGGCCAGATCCAGCATAAGGTAACCTAGGCAGCTGCCTAGCGCTCGGTGCTGGCTGTGGGGCCCAGCCATGCAAAACTTTAATTTTAAAAAGAAGCCTCCCCGGTATTGTAGAACATCTCTGATTTTGCTTCATATTTATGCCCTCTCCTTGAACAAGTCACTTTGTGGTAAACAGGAGCATTATCATACAAGGCATGTTCTTTGGATATGATCCTTTGTTTCCTTAATGTTTACAATTATTATTTAGTTGTGAATAAATTGGACAATATGAAGTCTTAGTATAATGTTGAGATTTTAAGTATGACATATGTTTTAATTTAGCTTGTTTTTGCAGGCACACATGTGAAATGCTCTGTGTTTGGGCTATAACAGTTTATATAGCTCTTCATGCAGATGAGCAGGGCTATGTGCAGTTAAAGATCTGCTTCCTGTAGTACATGGTTTGATTCCCTTAGCCTTCATTGGTCTTCTGTGTAATTCTGCCAAGTAATCTGAGGCTGCTCCAGGGCTGCCGTCCTTTATTGGTAGCTTTGCAAGAACTACATGAAACTGTATTAAGATCACTAGCATAATACCAGAAGATCCAGCCACATCTAGCACAGTTTTAATAGAAGAGTATTTATGAGAGATTAAGAAATATTAACCACCTGATGAAATATGCTAAACCAAATAAGAATAGTCCCTGTAGAAGTAAATGTCACCTGAATAATTCCACATTAAAGAGAACTATTACTATTACAGAGGTTGCTGCTGGCAAATAAATTGCATTTCATTGCTTCATCTACAAATGCAGTGCCTGCTGCCTTTGCTGGTGATATTGTCATAACATTTCAAGAACTACATAAGCAATGCAATAGGGAATTGCTGGCAAACAAAGACAGCAGTTTCATGGCATGCAGTCTTAGAGACCATTAAGGAGATTAAGCCAAATTCTCGATTACTCTAATGCATTGTGTGGTTAAGTGATCTGCTCAATGTCACACAACAGACAAATGAAGGTGGAAAGATTCAAATCCTGCACCCTTGGCACAGGCAACAGATCATAGCTGTAGTACTCTAGACTAACTACTAGAATAACACCCATTCTGGTATTATAGACAAGCTCACCAGCCTGAACATAAACCCCTATGTCACAAGATGGATTGCCAACTGGCTCAAGGACAGAACCCACATGGTGAGAGTTTCGGGAGCTAGGTCCGACTCTAAATCGGTTACAAGTGGAGTTCTCCAGGGCTCAGTCCTAGGACCCCTCCTGTTCGGCATATACTTCTCAGAGGTACAGGCAAGCACAGGAGGACTATGGCAGACCAAGTTCACAGATGACTGCAAATTAGGGGCTATAATTGACTCTCCGGCTGACACAGACATCCTCCAAAAGGGTCTCACTGAGATGGATACCTGGTGCCAAAATCATGGCCTCAAGCTAAATGCCAAAAAGTGCATAGTCATCCCCTTTGGAAAAAACAAAGTACCCACAAACTACCACATATGTGGTAATCCCTTAAATATGGAAGTCGTAATAAGGGATCTGGGGACCCAAGTAGATAGTAATCTCAGCTTTGATAATCACATTGCCAAAGTGGTTAGAAAATCCTTCCACGTGGCCCACCTAATCACAAAAGGGTTCGCATCCAGATCAAAAGAGGTCATTGTGCCCCTCTACTCATCACTCATCAGACCCATCATAGAGTACAATGCCCCATTTGGGATGTACCTTACAAGACACCTGCAACAGCTGGAAAGACCACAGAAGTACCTCACCAAGAGGATCACTGGCCTCAAACAGATGCCCTATGCAGCTTGACTGAAAAAATTACAGCTGTACTCGGTTGCATACTGCCTACTCTGAGGTGATTTCTGCCTGACATACAAGGCGATGTCCAACCCAGAATTGATGGACATGCTCCACCTAAAGAAAACCTTATCCCCACGAGCCACATGCTCTAGGGATCTAAACCTCACCACAACAATAAATAGAACATGCTGGAGGGATAGATTCCTGTCCCAGAGACTTCCCATGCTTTCGAACAAGATCCCAATCTACATTAGGCAGAGCTCCTCGCTAACACTCTTCAAAAAAAATCTTGACGAGTGGATGGGAAACAGAAAGCTTACCTCGGGGATCACTTCAGTGGCTCTGCTGGACAGAGGCACAGGGTACTAATCTAAGGGGGTGGCGAAAGCCAACACATTCTGGCTAGGCTTATAAATGCCTTCGGGCAGATAGCCTAGTACCTACCTATGAACCTATGAGCCCCTTTTACCTAAATGTAGAAATTCCTTTACAATCTGATCTTGTATTGTAGATTATATCAAAATAATATGCAACAATGACCACATAATGAATGCTGAAGATGAAGCAGCTCTCATTTTCACTCCAAATAATGCAGACGCTATGATCTGACAAATGTCAACCCCTTTGCAGTTGCTAGAAGCTGCGCAGAAGGTATGTAAAAAATATATTGCTAAAATACGACATCATGATTAGTCTGCTTAAATGCAACATGTTTAAACTGTATTATACAAATACAAAAATCAGAAATATTGCTGCTATATCATATTGTTTTTTTTTGGGGGGGAGTCTTACATGATTCCAGGGCACCTATCACCTACATCTCATTTTTGACTTCCCTATGTCTAATCTGCCATCAAGAATAGCTATCCCCTCTGACATAACTCACTATAGGTTTGACCTACTTGAATGGCTAATAGTGCTATACACCTTCAGGTTCTGCGTCAGCAGACCTGGATCATGGACAAATGGGACCCTATGCAGAGTAATGAAACAGGCCATCACTAGTTCATACCAATATATCCTATTACTTCCCCAGTCACCATAAAAATTGTTCAAAGCTGTCAGTGTACATACTATTTTCTGTTACTTTTACATTTATAAAAATAAGAAATCATCCAGAATCTGCTATGTCATTCCTTCAGACAAGCATTTACTTACACATGGAGTGAGTGATTTCATCTGTTCACATTCAGACTTGATCAAACTTCTTCAGAGACTGAAAAAGTCTGAAAGTGAACAGATGAAAACATTCACTCTGTGTGTATCAAAATGCTGGTTTCAAGGAAAGGATTTTTTTCTTGTTTTCATTTTGCTATTTTTAATGTCTGGTGCTGGGTGCATTTCCAATCTGTTTTTACTTTTACAATTACCACACAGATTTGGATTTCATTTTACAATATTTATTTCAGATTTTAAAGAAAAAGTGCGAACAAAAACAAAACAAAACATGTTCACACTGAAAACAGACTTAACATGAGAAACACTGAACTTCTCTTCCCTTGAAACTTACATTTAATGATAATGCATGTAGCAACCCATTAAATTACAAAAGATGTGCTGGGATTCATACTTAGATAGCATATAGTAAAGTACCAATTAGCGTCTATGTGAAGGGTGCAGGATTTCAAAAGACGAATGTATAAAACATATACTATACATTGTGTGAGCTAATAACATGAAACACAAGATAACGACATCATCTGAAATACTTAGATGTCAATTTTTACTTATTAAAATTGTATTTCTTCTTAATATATTTAAAATAACAGAAAATATGATATTCAAAGAAGTGAGCACTACTTTAGATCTGATGGTATACCGATACAATGATGATGATGATATGAATTTGATATTTAAATAGTATCTGAGTCAAAACACACATCAAAAGGTTTTGTTTTTGTAAATTGATAAATAAAAAACTGAGGAGCCTAAAGTTTAGTTAGGCATTCATTAAATTCCTGCAAGTAAGATAAAATACTTGTCAGTTCCTATCAAAAATTTCTTTGAATACCTAGACACTCAATCAGGTACATACTGAAACTAACTCCCGAATTTACTATTCCTCCGTGCAGGACTAGTTGAGTCCTGCATGGAGGTGGCCATTTAGGAGCAGGATGGCAGCATGCCATACATAGTAATGAGGTGTGCTGCCTGAGCTCCTAATCTTACACAGAGCATGTAAGAGTGCAGGGGGCATGTCTGAAAGCAGAGCTCTCAGAATAAACATGCCCCCGCAATGAAGAACAGCAGAAAGGGGTAATAAACGAGTGAGACCGCTCCTAGGTGTCTGGATACCCACACCAACAGTCCCCCTCATGTACAACAACAAAAGTATACAGAAATAAAATGAACAAACCTGTTTTTTTTTAAATCCGATTAAAGCTAAGTGTAGGTGTGTGGGTGTGCCCATTGCTTAGCTATGGTTAATGCAGCTTAAATGGCTGAAGAGGATAACAAGAAAGATATATGCAAATGAAGCAGCATAGAAATAGTGTAGTGGGCAGAGCATTTGCCTTATGAGCAGGCATTCCCACTTCGAGTCCCACTGCAGCACTTTCCATGGCAAAGCACATTATGACTTAAGATTTTTGTTGCATAACTCACTAAATAACATACATTTATGAACTGGAGTACTGCAGTAAATGCACATGTGAGGTGTCAGTGTAATAATGAATAAAGCACTAGTAAGCAGGTTTAAGCACCAATAAGCAGTAGTAAGCATATTTAAGCACAAGTAAGTGAGCTTAAGCCTGTTTGCATGGGGGTAAGTAATGCGCACACAGGTTAAGCAATTCTGAAGTTAACTCTCTGTATGCATATGTAACCAGAGGTTAGCATTGCTTACCCATGCACCAACCCATGCAAACCCACTGACAAATGCTCAAAAATGCCTTAATCACTCTGTATCCAATGGCCCTTTTTCTGCCCATCAACAAAATAAACAGCCATGCAGGTCTTGAACCCAGGACCCTATTTACCACAGTCACAGTAGTTAACCATCAAGCCATCACAGAAGTAGAGAAGAATGAGGCATCAGCAAACAAGTCTCCACCATAGTAAAACCAAACTGAACCTGTGAAAGGAATCAGTATACAGATATATGTGCCTTAACCCACTATATAACATAAATATGTGAGCTGGAGTAAACCGTAAGCCCAGAAGTCAGGTGTAATTGTAAAAGAGTGTTGAAGTCCCCAATAAAACACAAGGACCTCATACAGTGTATGTACACATGAATCATGGATACCAGGCATACATATAAGGTGTAATGAATAATAACTCAATGCCAAAAAGGAATTATAATGCAAAATCTAATGTAAGCAATTCTAAGCATTGCACAGGCCAGCTTAGCAGGTGTAAGCAATGTGCAGGCCAGCTAACTAAATGTGCCCAGTGTTATACCCCTTTAAACAATGCCAACCCTAGGTACGCAGGTTTGCCCATAGCATAGCATAGCCCTTTCAAAACTGGCCAATCATGGAAAAGTGCGGGAAATTGGCCCTACTTAAACCCAAGAGGCATGAATAAATCTCATAACTGGTTGCAGCTTCCCCATGCAGGCACAATGGCAGTAAGGGGAGAAGATGTGCACTTTCAGGCACAGCGCAGGTGCATTCAGGAGTCCAGAGTCATGGCAGGACTCCTTGTCAAAGACCATGAGAAGAGACTGCTGTAGGGCCAGTACCAGGGCTCCCAATATAAGGTGGAGGCCTGGGACCGTCTCGCCCGTGACCTCACCAGTGCCACTGGCATACCCCGAACTGGTGAGCAGGTCAGGCATCACTATGCTGACCTGAAGCTGCATAAGGGGGACCTCTTGGACCAGTGGATCTAAGAGGCTAGACTGGCAGGGGATGTCCTAAATGTGTGTAAGTATCACCCCACTATGTGTACAATAATTGCCAGCTTAGGTATATCATAGATAGGTATGGCTAAATATTCCTCTTATGTCCCCCAGAGCTGCAATGGAGCGGGCCATGAGCCAGGAGGCCCACATCAGTCGCCTGGTGAGGTTTTGACATGAGGTAGGTCAGTAATACTCATGCATTTACTGTCATAGGAAATAAAACTAAAAGTAGTAGTAAATCAATTGCCTGTATAAAACCTGTATTGTTCAAGGCAAGTACTTCATACACTGGAGATTATGGCAGGAAGAGTCTCATATAGCATGTATATAAATAAAAGGGTAACAACCTGACAATAAAGTCTAACTCCTCGACTGCATGTGTATACTCTGGTATCATATGGTAATGTAGATTTGCAATCATGTAATAGTACTGTTGTATTAAGCACTGTTACCCACACCATGCACCATAAATTGAATATGTAGGAATGCCTGTATATGACTGGTGTAATCCCCATAGGCCATTTACCACAAACGAGAGACACATAGATAGAAAACAGGGAAATTGCAAACAACAAAACTCAAATAGTACATGCAACTGAGATATGAACTGTTGTTTTGTTTAGCACACACAGCCATAGTTCGAATCCTGCTGTTGGTAGTAGTCTGCATACAGAATCATACCCCACAACAGTACAGCTATGTCCAGAATGTCCAGTAAAGTGGCCCATATCTGTTGCCTATCAACCTTTCCCCCTGTGAAATCAGTGGGATGACTCCCAGATGTATAGGTTCATAGGTTTATAGGTAGGTACTAGGCTATAGGCCCAAGGGCCTACATAATCCTAGCCAACAAGGTTCCCTGGCATACACCACCCAAGAAAGTTATTTTCCTGTGCCACTGTCGAGCAGAAACACAGAAGTGATCCCTGGGGTGTATTTCCTATTTCCTATCCACTCATCAAGATTTTTCTTGAAGAGTGCTAATGAAGAAATTTGCTTGACATAGATGGGTAGCCTGTTCCAGAGTATGGGAAGTCTCTGGGACAGGAATCTATGCCTCCAGCATGTCCTGTTTATTGTGGTGACAAGGGTTAGGTCCCTAGAGTGTGTAGCTCGAAGAGATTGTGATTTCTTTAGGTGTAGCATGGCCAACAGCTCTAGGTTTGACATAGCTTTATATGTTAGGCAGAGATCACCTCAGAGTAGGTGATATGCTACGGAGTAAAGCTGGAGGTTTTGAGGTGGTCAGTATAGGGCATTTGTTTGAGGCCAGTAATCCTCTTTGTGAGGTACTTCTGTGGCCTTTCTAGCTGCTGCAGATGTCTTGTGAGGTACATTCCAAAAGGGGTGTTGTACTCTATAATGGGTCTAATGAGTGTCGAGTAGAGGGGAACAATGACCTCTTTTTTCCTGGATGAGAACCCTTTTATGATGAGGTGTGCCATGTAGAAGGACTTCCTGACTACTGTGGTGATGTGACTATCAAAGGAGAGACTACTGTCCACCTGGGTCCAAAGGTCTCTTATCATGCATTCAGTGTGAAGTAGATTGCTGCCTATGTGGTAGTTCATGGGTACAGAGTTTTTACCAAAGGGAATGACACTGCACTTTTTGGCATTGAGCTTGAGGTCATGGCTCTGACACCAAGCATCTGTCTCAGTGAGGCCCTTCTGTAGGATGTCCACATCATTTGGGGACTTGACTATGGCTCCTAGTTTGCAGTCATCTGTGAACTTCATTAGCCAGATGCCTTCTGTGTTAGCCTGTACTTCAGAGAAGTAGATACCAAACAGGAGAGGTCCCAGGACGGAACCCTGTGGTACTCCACTTGTCACTGCTTTGAGGTCAGATTTGGAATCTGCAACTTTTACAGTGTGGGGTCTGTCAGTGAGCCAGTTGGCAACCCATCTTGTGATGTAGGGATTTATACCTAGTTTAGTGAGTTTAGCTATAATTCCAGAATGGGGGATGGTGTTGAAAGCCTTAGCGAGGTCAAGATAGGCTGTGTGAACCACCTTACCCTCATCTACGGCTTTGGTGACTGCCTCAAAGAAGTCAATCAGGTTCAGGAGGCATGATCTACCTTTCACAAACCCGAACTGGGTGGGATCCAGAGTTTGTAGGTTACCAATGTCTTTGTTTATGAGTTCCATTATGATACGTTCCATGGCCTTGCAGACCAGGCTTGTCAGGCTAATAGGTCGATAGTTCCTGGGATCAGTGGTGGCTCTCCCTTTGTGGAAGGGGATAACTGTTGCTGTGTGCCATTCAGTGGGCACAAAGCCTGATGTGAGGCTATTATTGAATATATTATTGTATAGGCAGCAAACAGGAAATACAACTGATTGACACATATACCTATGAGAACAAAGCTGGCACACTAGCAACTCCCCAAAACCTTATGAGACTAAGAAGCCACGTATGTCCCATTTACACCCCAACTTGTCAAGCTGTGGCCAGAGTGTGTACAGTAACAGAGTGAGATGTATGTGCATAATAGTAATGTGGAATCTGGTACTGTGTGTGGGAACATTCAGGTAGTACTAACAAACATTTTTTCCACAGGTCTGCCAGATACCAACACTGTGTTCAGAAATACAAGAATGATACCCTGTACTGGTACTGTTTACATTGGTATTGTATGGCATTGCGACTGATGCACTTGCTCTGAATAATGAGGTATTACACATCACTGTCGCCCACACTGTCCTACAAAATATTACTGTCTAGGAGATCTGTATAAGAGTGTTGTAATACAAGGTCAGAATGCAAAAGCACAAGGGATTAATAAGACAGAAAGCAGATAGGAGATATACAGCAATATCTATATAGCAGACACAACTGTGATGGACAATGTTTAAGTTGTAGCAAACACAGCCATGGTCTGAATCCTGGGAGTGGATGTAGGCTGCATACAGAATCATACCCATAACGGTACAGGTGAGGCCAGAATGTCCAGTATATGGGCCCATAGCTGTCTGTCCCTCTGTCCCCCTGGTAAGTCTGTGGGATGATCCCAGATGTTTAGCCAGCAAACAGGGAATACAAGTGATTGTCAAACATCTATGAGAACAAACCTGTCACTGTGGCAACCCCTGAAACTGTTAGGAGAGTAATATTTCAAGTATGTCCTATCTACACTCCCATGTTGTCAAGCTGTGACCAGAGTGTGTACAATAACCGAGTCAGATGTATGTGCATAATACTAATGTGTAATCTGGAAGTTTGTGTGGCAACAGTCAGGTTGTGCTAACAAACATTGCTCTCACAGGTAAGTCGGATACAAACACTGTGCTGAGAAATAAAGGCCATTATAACCTGTACTGGTACTGTTCACTCTGGTATAGTAGGGAATTGTGAGTGTTGCAGTTTCTCTGAATAATACAGTATCACTGATCACAGTCACCCACACTGTGCTACATAATATAACTGTGTAGGAAAACATGTATATGTGTGTGTCAGGTCACTAAAGGTGGAAGAGCGCAATATTCTAGATATGTCCCGGCACACCAGCATGTGGTCAACACATGGCCAGAGTCTGTGCAGAAAGAGTTGGATAGCTATGTGCACAACATCAACACGGTATCTGGGAGTATGTGTAGAAACAGTTAGTTAGTGTTAACAAAAATTCCCTCCACAGGTATATCAGGTAAGAGGTGTATACTGCAGGTAAAACTAGCTCATGTGTAATGATGACGACAGCCATATCACTGTCCAAACTAAGGCTATAGGGTAGTGTAATAAGACTTGTAAGGTACAGATAACAGCACTGACTAGGAAAGTAATGTGGACCACAGGAATATACTAGTTGTTAATTGAGATCTTTCTCCACCCCCCCACCATATCTCCAACAATAATCAACATACCCACCCCAGCTGGTATGTAACAACACATATGTTCTGATAATGTCCAATTGTTTGATAAATATTTTAATTGTTCCCATGCATGTGCTATATTGAATTATTCCAACATTGGTGGCATGGTGCCATCAATGTACCTGCATGTTGTTCTTATTACCACTGTGGTCCCATATATACATGTGTTCTGTTTGCTATGCAACTGTTCCGTATCTGGTGTCTAGATAAATGGGAATATCTATGCATGCTGTTATACCTAGCCCTGGAATGTGTTGACTATTACTAACCCATATATGATGATGAAATCTAAACACTATAGCACGCGTGGGAAGGCGTGTCCCAGTGGACCCACCTGTCCCACCTCAGATGGCCGTGACACCAGGCACCAGCATGTCTGGGGCCCAAGCCGGGACCTCCCTGTCCTTTAGTCCTGCACCACCTTCGGGTGGAACTGCCTCAGGGGATGGGGCTAGCCCGCCCCTTGGGAGTGGGTGCAGACAGGCACCTGTCACCCATCACCAAGTCGGGGTCGTGGTGCATAGAGAGATCAACCAGCAGCTTGTTGATCTTCTACGCCAGCTCAAGGGCCACGTATCATGACTACAGCATCAGTCTGGCTCTGCAACTCAGCCCCCAGCACAGCCACCATTGAGGCTGGAAAGGTGCAGTGGTGACTTCCCATGGGTGGGGACCGCAGTCCCACTGTTTCCACTAGGGGGCTCATGGGCTTCAGATTTCCCAACACCCCTCTCCATCAAGGTGTTTACCTCCCAAATGTGTCAAATACTGTCCCTGTATGAGTCTTGTTTGTCTTGTCTGTTAAACTACCCAAGCTAACTCCCCAAATATACCTACTACCCCTCCCCAACATCCCACTCTCACCTGAAAAAAAAAAGGTGCAATCTGTTCCCAGAAAAAAAATCTCGCTCCATACATAGCTGTCCATTTCGCACACGTGTCCACTGGACATGTGTAATCTGGTCTAATTGGCATCCCAACTTATTATTGCTGTCCTCACCCCCTCCCAGAGGTTTGAGTGTCAAAATCTACCTCCAAAGTCAGTGTATATGCACAGCTGTTGCTGTAGAAGAAATGGGCAGCTATGGACCTTCCCTACACCCTTCCTGCACATCCTGGCTAGTTTCCCTACTGTCTTTCCCTTTGTGCCCCTTTTTTCACCACTTTCATATCAATCCCTTTTTTCTTTTCTTTTAAAGAAATTAGCAAGGGGGTAAGCAGAGATAAGCACTTTTAAGCAGCAGTAATCGGGTTTAAGCCTGTTTGTGCAGAGGTAAGCAATGACTACACTGGTTAAGCAATTTAGAAGCTGAGTATAAGAAACTGTAACCAGAAGTTAGCAGTGCTTACCTTTGTGCAAACCTGCGCAAACCCACTTACATCTGCTCAAAAGTGCCTTAATCACTCTATATCCAATGGCCCTTGTTCTGCCCAGCAACAAAATAAACAGCCTCTGCAAGGCTCCTTATCACTAAGCCATGTCAGATATACATAACACTGATGTATTCACAAATATATCATCCAGCCCAGTCATTCAACAGTACAGAGAATGTATTCCAACATGTAGATGTATGTGTGTGTGTAAATATATTAATATCCAAACAGATACAACATATCTATATATGTAAATATATATTAAAAAAAAAGTATATATATATATATATATATATATATATATATATATATATATATATATATATTAATATATATAAATATATATGAACTTATATACATGCAAATGCCTACATCTATAGATATATATGTCTACATCTATATGTCTAAATATATGCAGCAAGTTTTATATATATGTAAGCAGATATAAATATATATATATATATATATATATATATATATATATATATATATATATATATATATATATATATATATATATATATATATATATATATATATATATATATATATATATATATATATATATATATATATATATATATCTAGGTATATACGGGCATACATCTGTAGATAACAATGGGAAAATAACTAAAACATATATGTCCACATGCACCATTAATGGGTTTGAGAGGTCCCAAACAATTTACGTCTTGTACGAATAGGTATACCCCCCCCCACAGACAAACACATCTGCCCTGCAATACACTTCCAAGTGTTGCAGATCCCATAACCAGGGCCTGACACGACATGAGCACAAGATGTTAGCAGTACTACATCCCAGCTGTATAATGTCAGGCTGGTATTGGTAACATATCATTTGGTACATTCTGGCTCCCATAGTTAATGTACAATGTGAAGCTATCAACATCCCTAGGATACATATACACAGACACATATATGCAGATACAGATATACACATATATATATATATATATATATATATATATATATATATATATGTTTATATCTATATATATCTATATATATTTGACTACACATACACACGCAGAGATATGTACAATAAGATACATATGTAGAAGGTGCACACAATATGGAACAGCCACTATGCCTACAATTAACACCTTAACAACTGGACACTGTATGAGCCACCCATACAAATCACAATTGTTGCCTGCAACATATACCCACAGAGAGGTCATAGGATATAACACCACACACAGGTTTGTATAAATGGAAAACCTTTATCTGTGTATTATTGCAGGTGTATATTCCATGTCATATAGTTGTTCTGACACTGACATCCATATAAACAGAGTAATGCAACTGTTAAACAGTTATACTAATACAGTAGACTGGAAAGGTTTACAAATGTTGCTGTCCAGGCCGAGCCCTTCAAATAGTACAATAGTACAGGCAGACTGGGCCACAGGATACCAAACAATCAACAGTAAGTAATGCAGGTGTATAGTTCAGCAGCCTCTATCTACACTCTGTACACAATCACTAGGTGGTAAAGACCTCAGCTGACACAATGGGATGTAACTGTTACATAACAAGGCATAACTGACATCGTCACAAGCACACTGACAAACAGAACAGTCTGCATGGCAGAAGACAGTAGGCCTGCATTAACCCAATTTATGTAATTAATTTAAATATAGGTGAATTGTATGGTAATGTACATGCAGAAGCCTTAAGGCAGCTCACCCCTGATACCCCCACATGTTGTAACAGCCTAGGTTATTTATGGTGCACCCCACCCCCAGGCTCAATAATACAGGGCCATATACCACTATTACATACACTGGCCTCTGGAGTGCATAAGGGCACACATGTATTGTGTAGGTGAAGCCAACACATATATGGCCCCAGCCCCACTGTATGCGTGGGGGATACAACAGCAGTGGACTGAAGGCAGGAATGCCAGCATGATATACTTACAGCCCACTACAGAACAACCCCTGACAGCACATCATATGTGCAAAGCATGGTATGTAGGTGGAAGACAGAGGCTGGAACAAAGGCCCATATGTGGAAAACTGTTGCTGTACACTAAGCAAGTCACTGGCATTACAGGATAGTCTGCAACATACCCTTAGTCAGAGATTTTAGGTTAGAAACATATAGCCATGTACTGATAGCACTAAACACACACACTGCCAGTGAAATATCTGACACAGGACCTGTGTGGTGGACAGACAAAATGTGATAGGCACACCTCTGGCCATCAAGAGGATATGCCCACAGTTGAGGGCTATGCAGACAGACTGCATTCCAAGGTAAACTAGTATGTACACACAAACCCTGTAACACCAGTACTATACAAAACATAACACAACTCTACTCATACTCTACCTATAGTTCTTGAACCTCCTACAAATATGTAGCTGACCTGAGTGTGCAGGTTCGCCTGTAAGAGGTATTGCTACCTTCTGTCTGTAACACTGATGCCCACACACAGGAAGGATGTCCATCACACAGGAAAGGTAAAGGTACCATACCCACATGATGTAGGGATTTATAGTAGGTGGTTGCCATGACAGTGGTGATTTTTATTTATTTTATTTATTTATTTTACATTTGTTGACCGGGATAGTCCGACTGGATGCATGTCCATTTTCAGCGGAGGCCCGGGGAGAAAAGCTCCAAGCAGACACAGCATTACATAATACCAGCATTACATATTACAAACAGACTCTTTACAGAGATTACATAAGTAAGCAAGTTAAACAAGTTCTACAGGTTACAGTTAATCCTGAGCACAAGTCAGGATTAAATTAAATTACACAGTAAACTGGTTAACAGATTTTTACACATTCTAGAGAGAGTTAGCCAGGCTTGATACATTGACATAGCCAGTTAAGTGACAAATGTTGTTTGAGTCTAGTTTTAAATTGACCTAAGGTGGAAAGTAAGGTAATATCAGCTGGAAGAGAGTTCCAGGATCTACTTACAGAGTTTGCAAAGAGAGAATCACCGGCTGTGTTATTAATTTTGCTAGTCTGAATTAGTAGTTTGTTAGAGGATTGAAGCGGTCTAGGATTGTTATAGAGGGTGATAATATTTTTAAGTGCAGGAGTATTGTCCGGATTATAGAGGATTTTATAGGCCATAATCAGTTGGTTATACTGGATTAGGCTGGGTAGTTCAAGCCAACCAAGCTGATTTAGATTGATGCAATGATGTGTCCTAAAAGGCAGCCCAGTGGCAAACCTGGCAATGTGGTTGTAGCAAATTGAGAGTTTGTTAAGGACAGTCTTGTTCAAATTCGAGAGTAGAGGAGATGCATACAGAAGGGTTGAAAGAAGGTGAGAGCGAGCTATGGCAATTTTAGCTGGAGGGGTTAGGAAGGCTTTTATTCTGTAAAGTGACCCTAGTTTTTTATTGATGGTTTTGATAGTTTGGTTAACATGTAGGTCAAATTTTAGATTATTGTCTATGATGACACTTAATAGTTTTGTAGATGGGTCAGGGGAGATTATTGTGCCATCATTTGATTTTATGGTAAAGGTGAAAGCGGTAGACCTACATGTTGGTGAAAATAACAGCATTTTAGTTTTTTTTGGGATTTAGGATCAGACAATGTTCAGAAAGCCAGTTTTCTATTGTATTAAAAGTGGTCTGGGTAGCTGACCATAACTCTACTGGAGATGTGGCTGCGCAAATCAGAGTAGAGTCATCAGCATATTGGATACAGCTGACTTTTGGGATGACAGTATAAAGGTCGTTAATGAAGATGGAGAACAGCAAGGGCCCTAGTATAGAGCCTTGTGGCACTCTGAGGGTGTTAGGTAGAAGGTTAGAGAGTTTGTTCTGCCAGAGGACAGCCTGCTGTCGACCATTCAGGTAGGATTGAAACCATTGGAGGGCTCCAGTATCTAGACAGAATGTTTGCAGGGTGTGGATTAAATGTTGGTGATCAACCATATCGAATGCCTTGGAAAGATCCAAAAAGAGGGCTGAGGATATATAATTATTGTTGCGATTATGGTTTATGGTGTTAGTAAAGGCTAGGAGGGCTGAAGTAGTGCTGTGATGAGGATGGAAGCCATGCTGAGTGTCTGCCATAAGGCGATTTTGGATTAGGTGGTGCATGAGTTGTCTATGAATACATTTTTCCATAATCTTTGCAAGTGGAGAGAGTATAGCTATTGGCCTATAATTGGAGAATTCAGTAGAGCTGCCTCCTTTGTGAAGTGGAATTACATAGGATATTTTCCAGATGGTGGGAATTTTAGCTTCTACTATGGTTTGATTGATTAGCATTGAGACGGGGTAAGCGATAGCATAAGCTGATTTTTGTAGGTACTCGGCAGGGAGTTGATCAGCAGAAAGTGTAGTGGGTTTTAATTTTTTGATCAAGGTACGGATAAGTGAAGTGGCGGCTGGTTGGAAGCTGAACGCAAGTAGGTTTCTAGGGGTGCTACTTTCAGGACCAGGGGAGCTAGGAGGTAGTTGGCTAGCTAGGGCTTGAATTGTCTCAGTAAAGAACTGGTTAAAACTATCAGAAACATCTTCAGGGGTTTTATCAATAGTAGTAGCAGGGATTGGGGTTGAAGTTTGTCCAGGATGTAGTAGATTATTTAAACCTGCCCAAAACTTCTGAGGGTTATTTTGATTTACTGTCTGTAAATTACAGTAGTATTGTTTTTTGTCTTGTAAAATTGATTTTTTGGTTTCGTTCCTGGGTTGTCTGTATTTAATGTGATCTTGAGGGTCTTTAGAAGAATGCCATGAAGCCCATGCTTTGTTTCTAAGGGTAATTTTGAGTTTAGACTCTATAGAAAGCCATGGTGCAGTTTTTGCCTTGGTTCTCTTTGAACGAACAGGTGCATGCAAATCAAGGATCTCAAGGAATTTGTTGTTAAAGTATGCTACTGCTTCCTCTAAGGGGAGGTGTTTTAGAATAGACCAATTACATGAGTTTAGTTCTTGTTGAAATTTGGCTGGGTCAAAGTTTTTATTGTTTCTAACTTTTCTGAGTAAGGGTTGTTGGGAATTAATGGATTTGTGCTTAATTACATATGTGAGAAAGTGATCGCTTAGGCCATTAAGGAGGGTACCAGAGGTGTACAGTTGGGGGTGACTGTTTATGAGTACCCAGTCAAGTATACTTTCTTTTTGGTTGGGTTTACCTATCCTGGTAGGGGTGGATATGATTTGTGTAAATGCATGCAGGTTAATATGGGTGGTTGGGGATTCTAAGGAACAGGTGCCCCAGTCTATGTTAAGGTCTCCAAGTTGTAGGGTTTCTTGGGGGTAGTGACATGATAGCCAGTGCAGGATATCTTCAAATGTAGATATATTGTTACCTGGGGGAATGTACATACAGATGATATTAATGCGTTTATTTTTATTAAGTTGCAATTTGGTGGCAAGAATCTCGGAATTGGAAGTACTACACAGCAAGCTGCATGCAGTTAGCAAGTGGAGGACACTCATTGGTGCAGAGGTCATCACCTGATCATGTGCATCACCTACTAAAGCCATGCTGAAATCATTTCAAAGCAGCTCAATCCATTTACTGAACAGATACAAAAGGGGAGAGAGAGAGAGAGAAAAAGAAAAAGCAAAAGCGAAAGAGAAAAAAGAAAAAAACAAACTTAAAAAACAAAAAGCCTAAAGCAAAGGCATATATTCATCATTCATTCATCAAGACATCATTCCCACAACAGGTATGTGAAGTATATATACATGTAATAGAATACAGTACCTAGTCCATAATAATGGGATAGCTGATGTGGAATGATTTATATGTGCCATCAGGTGTTGTGATGATGTTCAACTGAACAACTGCTATGGACAACAGTGTCTGTCCCTGTGGGTAGTGGGCCATAGCCGTCAACTATGCAGGTCAGCACTAATGACAAGATGTAATCTATAATAGTGTGTGTTGTGTAATGGGAAGTATGTATATTATGTGGCCAGTAGTTGGTGGTGGAAGTAATGCCATTATGATGGACACGTGAAACCCACGGTCCACTACTGGCAGGATACTCAGGTTAATCTGTAATGTAGCATGCAGGAATGCCATAGGTGTGTAAAAGGGTTACCTGCAATCAGGTCCTACATATGCCCCCCTAATGTCAGGCCGTGTCCATATGTGGCACCTGTCTGTGTTGTAGCAAGGCAGAACAGTGCAGCTGTGCAGGAAGGTGTTCTGAGATTGTGGAGCTGATGTCTGAATGTATTGAATGTATCCCACATATAGGTATGCATATGTGTACATATGTCACATATATTATATATATATATATATATATATATATATATATATAAAATATATATACATATATATAAAATATATATATATATATATATATATATATATATATATATATATATATATATATATCAGCATATATTTCCACAAATGTACAGATACCCATGTGTAGACATATATATGTGCGCATATATACATCGCATATATCTACACACATATATATATATATATATATATATATATATATATATATACCTATATGCACATGTCTACATATATACAAACACACACACAAACATATATGTATGTAAAGACATGTCCCCTATATTACTACCACATTGATGCGTGCTATGTGCGAGGCACCAGCACATATACAGCTGGCAGTGTGTGCAACATGGACGGATATGTCACATGTTAGTCCTTTGTGGGGACAACATTGCCCCCGTCTGTGAAGTATGCAATGGAAATATGGGAAAGTATGGCAGGCATACTTGTGGAGATGGTCAGGGTTGCTAGGTAGAGGACAGTCTACAGGGATGGTATGTGACACATGTGGTGGGTAAACACCCTGGATGGTGTGTGTGGTCTGTGATGTGGACACCCCATGGGCCCCAATATGGGCACAATGGGAACAAGCCTTCCACCCACTGCTACTCACAACAGCAGTCCATGTCCTGAAGCTGCCTGGCCTGGAGGCTGAACAGGAGGACCCTGTCATCCCTGTAAATGTGTATTGGGTGCCTCAGACTGATGTAGCACATCCCACACGTGTCTGTGTAGCCTGGTATGCAACAGACCTGAGACCTGATCTCAGGGGACAGGAACATGTCTGTGTGTGCCCCCCGGGGGGGGCAACATCCCCTGGGTTGGTTCCACCTGATGGTATAGCTGGACCAGTACATGAGGAGGCCCCAGGTTGGGAAACACATGTGATGTGGCCAGGTTTCATAGACAGATGGGTTTGGAGAGGTGGTTCTGCTGGCCAATGGAACATATACATGTTATTGTGACACTGTTATAGAACATATGTTGGTAGTAATAGTCTATACAATCCTGGCACATGTCGAACAGTATGCATAGATATCCCCAATAACACAGAATGTCAGATGTGCAGCAATCCCAAAGCAGCCATACCACTGGCATATATGGAACCATAGTGGCCCTGACAATGGCATGCAGGTGAATAGTCTGTAAGAGGCCAGCAATGATAGTGTCCACACAGGGCTCATAGCTACAATCACATAGCAGAAATTGTGGTACAATACAATATCTGTCCCACTTAGGTAAGCTGTAGCCACACCTAATGAGTTGTGTGTACAGTTTGTTGAAGCTGATATGGTGGGGGGGGTGACAGAGATGTGTATTACGAACTGTAGTAACCTTGTGTATGAGTTGCTCAGACTTGTTTCCATCTTTATGTCTTTCAGTCAAGCTGTCACATGCCTGGTTGCCCTCCTATTCAACAGCGGAGAATGATGTGGTTATATCACACCTGGTCCAGCACTACACAGTGCTGTTTGGCAGGGATGCCCATGAGCAGCAGGAGCAGACTTCCCTTTGGAACAACCTAGTCCACAGTGTCAATGATGTCAGACTGCACAACCGCAGTTATGAGCAGGTCTGGCATCATTATACTGACCAGCTTCACAATGCCCATCGGCGTGCTGCTGCAGTGTGGGGGGGGGGTCACCTCGCCACAGGGGGGGCCATGCCATCCAACCCCCAACACTTGTGGAGGAGCTCCTGGCCAGCCTCGGGGCACCTGCCCATCCAGCCAGCCATCAACCGGTGGACACCTTCGTGGAGGTGGGTGGCACCCACACACTAGCCGAGAAGCATGCAGGTAAGGACACAGGGCACATCAGTAGACCATTGTTGTGTATACATCCACATTGGTATAGGTAGAACATGCATATTTGACATGTCATAGAGATATTGTGTTGCTTCATTGTAGTCATAAACAGATGTCCAGATGTGGTAGTATCGTGGGAATGTACCATTGATGTATTGTAATACTGCACCCATTCTGTAGCACTGCCACAGGTGTAGTCACTGACGTTGCATCTCTCACACTCTTATGTAGGTCCCTCTGGGATACCACCAAGGCAGCAGCCTGTAGCTGATGAATATATTTTATGTAGATGCTTGCCAACACACCGGGCATGTAATGGTGATGGTATATTCCATGCACGCATCTAACACACCTACCCTGAATGCATGCTCTATATGTCCATGTATTGTTGCTGTGAAATGCACGGTGTCACAGGGGTGACCATGATGGGGTACTGGAAGGGTATGTCAGACATCTGCATGATAACTAACATCCTGTCATTGTGGAAAGTGTCCATAGGGAGTAACATACTGGTGGTAGACATGGCCTACAGTTCGGAACAACATCCATATACAGTGCAAGACCAGTGTATATACCTGTAGGACAATGGCAACTGCTGCAGAGATACACTATGGCATAAGGCATTACAGTAGTCCACATTATCAGCTGGGTTTATGCTGCAACATGTGGTGTTCAGTGTATGTGACACTGCAAATTGACACACATGTGTAGGGCTTACTTATCATGCATTTGCATAAAGGCTGAAGGAGATTTGGGTTTCACCATGACACACCAGTGCACTGCAGCAGGGATCCTAAGGATGCTAGGAATGGCTCTATCTGCACATAGTCAGGTTCAGGACCTGTGGCAGCCATAACCCTACCCACACAGCAATAGTGACAGCAGTGTGTGAACACCATGGGATGTGCACATGAGTAG
Organism: Protopterus annectens; assembly: GCF_019279795.1. Taxonomy (NCBI): domain Eukaryota; kingdom Metazoa; phylum Chordata; order Ceratodontiformes; family Protopteridae; genus Protopterus; species Protopterus annectens. The sequence continues at coordinate 611,852,858 of NC_056726.1, forward strand.
ACCTTGCAATCATGCAGAATAGGGGGACACGTGTAGGGCAGACTGAACATACACTGGCAAATGCAGATGGCCCACTCTGGTATACCCCTGCCAGGTGTATTGACTGCTGTAGTACACACAACAAGAGGTGTGATAAACCGTCATGATAAGGGTGTGCACACATATGCCCACACGGTGTGTATGCATTGCAGTCAGCAGCCACACACCTAACACAATCTGTAAACACTGCATGTGAAAGTATAGGACATATGTCACATATAAAGCTCGTGTACTGCTAAGATATGCGGTGATGTGGTCCCATGGCAGATCAAGGATGTGTGTGTCAAATCAATGTAGGTGTGTACACCCCCCATAGCCAAGGTATGCTCTGATGGTTGTCAGTGTAAGAGTAGTGGATTGGTCATACATGGTCTGTTGATGTTGACAGCTGCAAATCAGGCATCAGGCATTCTCCAATGACAAATGTCGACATATCATCCCAGGTATGTGTTGCTGAAAAACATAGGGGCTGTGAGCACTAAAGCTGACATAACTAACACAGTACTACAAATTCCGCAATGGGTTGTACACCTGTGAGTTTTGGTGCACATTACATGGCAGGGTGCAGAACAGGTGCATAGCAATACTGTGTACATGGTTGCAGTGGTATCCAGGGGAAGGGGCATCACCTAGTGACACAGCACATGCATCACACACATGTATACTGTTGCTAGCATGGATTAACTATAGCTGAACTGCATGCTGTTCTGTACCATATGTTCTGTATGTTGACGGGTAATGGGAGGACTGTGTGTACTATCATTGTATTATGGTTGAATGTCAGGGTATGTGTGTGTGTGTGTGTGTGTGTGTGTGTGTGTGTGTGTGTGTGTGTGTGTGTGTGTGTGTGTGTGTGTGTGTGTGTGTGTGTGTGTGTGTGTGCATCTTGGTGGTTAGTTAGTCTGCAGAGTCACCCTGGGGAAGTGGAGGGAGGTAGATGCATGTAGGATGAGCGTGTGCATGTGTGTGTTAGTGTGGGTGGCCATGTGTGCACATGTAAGATTGTGGGGTGTTCATACAGCTGTACCTCCCTTTGGGACCATGCAGTGCATGGACATGGACTGCCACATTACAAACTAGGAATACCTGTCATGTCTGTAATCACAAGAAACCTGATAGTATTATATGGTCTGTAGTATGGAACAGGCATCCAGAGGGAAGGTAGACACCAGGTACACCCATAATATCGCATTCAGCAGGGAGGTCACCTACAACCCACATATGCAGCACCACAGATGCATTGGAGAAGTACTAGTTAACACCATGGAGTGTCTCCATATGTTCCAGTTGTCACATGATAGGCTGCATGAGCAGCAAATCTGGCATGAACTGAGCATGACATACACATGCCACACCAGTGTGTGATATTATGTACATAACATAGTATCCCACACATATAGGGCCCATGCTTATGATGTATGAACATACAGAGGGTGCATACCGAATGACAGCAGTGAGGCCATGTAAAACCACTACACACAGGTCAGGCAGGTAATGTAGTAACAGGTCTTGTGGTGTGTCCGCTTGTGTAGGCATTTAGAGGACTGACATGTTAAAGAGTGGTATCAATGTACGTATGTTAACAAGTGTGATGCAGGATGGGTTACCACATGGACATATACGTGGGACTGTCTGTACAGCCATAGACAGGTAGGTATTATGGACGTGTGTGTGTGTGTGTGTGTGTGTGTGTGTGTGTGTGTGTGTGTGTGTGTGTGTGTGTGTGTGTGTGTGTGTGTGTGTGTGTGTGTGTGTGTGTGTGTACTGTCAGGAAATGCTGTACAGGTTTTAAAGTGTGTTTATTGTTTTCCCCCCACAGGTGACAAGGTGGGTCAGGGTCCCTCCTGCATGCAGTCTGATGTTGGTGTCCATACAGACACTGAAGATGTTGATAGTACTGTTGAGGCACAGGTGGGGTTGTCAGGGGCCGACACTGCACCAACATTTGACATCCCCCTTTCAGCCACCCCAAACCCGCACACAGTTTCAATGCCTACACATACCCCATCACCAGTGGCCATAGCGGAGGAACAGCTGGTGTTTGATAGCAGTGCACAGGGAAGTGTGGTAACCATGCCTATTGTGTCTGGTTGCAGCAGGCATAGCCAAATGTCTGTCCAGGCACCACATAGGTGGATGCCCCAGGTTGCTAGTGGTAGGGCTGCTGGACATCATGCTCCTGGCATAGGTGACATAGCTGGTACCAGCAGGTGCAAGTTTCAGGCTGTCATGGTGGTGCAGGCAAGTATGGAACATTACACCAGACAGGGCCTGAGGCTGCAGAGGGCTGCTCTTGCATCTGTAAGCGACAACCTCCATGAACTGTCGGGTGCCATCCGTGCTTATTCAGTGCTCATGGATAGACGGCATGGTGAGATGATGGCCCTCGTCGGCTGTGGTGTGTCCATGCCTCAAAGTGTTGTGGGGATGTGGCGACGCCCGCGTGGATGTAGACCAGCAACACCAACAGCTAGCAGTCAATGTGGACATGCTAAGGACACCAAGGGACTCCCATAGTGGCAGTAGTAGCTCCTGCAGTGCAGGGAATGTGCTGTCCACACCACACCACAGCAGGCCACGTGCACATGGTCCTAGCCAGTCCCAGGAGGAACCTGGTACCAGCGGACAATTGTCATCAGCAGGTGAAAGTAGCACATCGAGGCCTGTACCTAGACGTGCCCGTGGAACCCCTGGCAGGCACAGTCCACGTGTCTGTGGCTGGAGGCAGTTAACTGCACACCCTGTCAGGTATGGTCTGCAGCTCTCCATAAACACCTGTGTAGCGCAGCCACATGACAGAACTGTGTGCATGCATACCCACACACTATGCAAACACACCTAGGGCAACCCCATACCTACACACACCACATCATCTCACCCAGCTCTCCACAGTACACCCCTCACCCACACACATGGTGTTAAATGTATGGCCCACCCTCGGCCTCTTGCATATGATGATACCTGTGCCACATCCCTGTCATCCATACCATCAATACAGGGACAGGTTGATATGTTTCTGATGCACACAGTGACTGTACTACAGTGTACCACAGTACTGCAGTGTAACATGTTGTGGGGAGTAGAGTGTAATGCATATATGGCAGGTAGTGTAGCCATTCAGCAATTATGCCTTATAGCTGTTAGTAACACTGGTTGGATGTGGTCTCTATAATGTTATCTATTTGTGTTGTAGGTGTACATATGTCAGTACAAGGATGGTCTGTAGTCATGTTCCACAACGGGGTATGTCACTGTGGTGATACCATGACTGTGACATATCTGGGGTACAGTTGAACACATCTCATAGGTTACTAAACCGGTTATTGCCTGTGCCACATGGATGGGTGGCCCACTGAGGCATGTATACCCTGCAACCTGATGTAGACCCATCCACATACACACACACATACTACTTGGCAACACTGGTACTAGACCCCTACCTAGCTATGTAGTGATACTGAAGTGTGTGGCTTACATTGCACACACCACACAGCATTTAGGGTGCAGTGTGTTCCAGGTTACATGTTACACGCAGAACACCCCTAGACATGCACAGTATGCTAATGGGGGATGTGATGGGTGTATTTGGACAATATGTAGTGTGACATACCATCATATACATATTTACAAACACATAACAGCCAGACACACATCCAAGATACCAGGGCCTATCGCTGCTAACTAACCTGACCATGTGTCCAATATGTTACAGGTAGGCTGCACACATCACATGCATAATTGGCTTGGACTGTGGTAACAGTTACCTGCATGGTTGATGGTGACAGTGGTAACCATAATGTGGTACATTGGACATATAGTAGGTGTACCTTGGTGTAATGACATTGTACACAGCACCCACATCCCCCAGTGGACACTGTACTCCCTGAAACCCATGACGACACTCTGCCATACCCACCATCACACACTAGCTGCAACTGCGATACAATCCATAGTATACCCCAACAGTGGTACTACAGGGATATGCATCTCATGCACATGCCACATGCGTAGTAGGGTGTTGCATTGCCATGCCTCACCTATGGGCAGCAACAACATTATCTGTACTACTGTGTGGAAATGGGTATTGTAATAGGAGTATGTGGCCTCGGAATGCTGTACCCTACAGATATACGGACATGCACACCTACACACACATGCCAGAACACAATGGGTATCCCATGCCTATCACCCCATTTGTAAAACACTGTTGTGCTGATACTGCAAGGCTCATGTAGCCAGAATGGGGGGGGGGAGCTTAACAGCATACATGTAATGTCCCATACAGCAGCAACCACATCTGACTATAGCAATGGGTGTTGCGTTAGTTATGAAGGCCCTTATGGAATTCCCAAGTACAGGTGTGCTAACACACAGACACTGCTATACTCAGTCATGCACATATACACATGTGTCAGTACAGGGGTGCATCCCTTCAGGTGGTCATAGCTGTGTACCTAGCTATTGTCCAAGGGGAGATGGGCTGTGTAGGGGTTGTGTGTACAGTGTTATCCTGCCACCTGCCAGGTGGCAGCAGGCATCTATCAACAGACACTACTGTCATGACCCTCAGGGTGTGAATGACATGCATCAGCTAATCCTCTAGGTACCTCCTGTACATGGCCAATGAGGTGATCAAGTTGACATGTATGCAACATGCATTACAACACATGGTTATAGTCTGTGATTGTGACCTGTACCCAAGCATGTTTGGTTGACTGTGGTAGTGTAGTGGAGGTACCTGTGGCATGTGGTGCATACAGGGTGACATCTCCTATACGTGTCATTTCTTACACAGCTGGGCAGACATGTCAGTGTCAATACAGCTTAGGTTGCCTGTACATATCTCATCTGGATACGTGCCATCTGCACATCTGTACAGAGACTGAGAGTCATCAGCTTGGCAAGTAGCTACGCAGTAGCATGAGTGTGTTGACAGATATATGTCTGACAACAATATGTATGCCCTCACTATCATGTGCTGTACAGACAGTAGTCTACAGTTACATCCCACATGATGGATCATTATCCAGTAAGGAGTATATACTGTGACACAGCTCACACACCAGGGATACAACAGGGAGGCCTCGGTGTCTAGCCATGCAAACAGGTGTGCCTGTTGTCAGTACTACATTAAGCAACAAAATGAACAACCCTTGCAGGTCTTGAACTCAGGACCCTGTACACTGAAGTCACAGCACTTAACCACTACACCATGACCAATGTGAAGGCAGCTGTTGTACCAATATAGCTGTCAATACACATATTGAGTAGTATTGAACAATTGCCTTTAGTTCCTACATTGTGTAGTCCTTGTTATTAATATGACTGTTGCATCACATATGTTGTTTTATCATAATGTGCACGTAGCAGATACATATGGTGAGATACATCTGGGAGGGTATACACAATTGTGAGGTATATTCATGACAGGAATATGGTTGTATACATATAATAGGTCTATATATGTCTACATGTACATACACATGTATGCTCATACATATGTCTGCATAAACATCTGTACAGTGCTACATATAAATGGCCATATGTGCATCTCTTCGTATATATATATATATATATATATATATATATATATATATATATAAATATATATATACATATATGTATCGATAGATATATGTATATATATATATATATACATATATATATATATATATATATATATATATATATATATATATATAGATACGTATATGTATATATAGATATATGTCTATATAGCTATATATGTATGCACATCCTATGTGTACAGATATGCCTAGTTATGTTGGTATATATGTAGGGGTTCCAGAGCAAACATCCAAAACCCAAATGGCAGAGCATACTTGTGCAAAAGTGCTTTTCACCGAAGAAGCACTTTTGCATAAGTATGCCTGTAGCCGAGGCTGTACTACGGTGCGGGTAAGGGAAAATTCCCTTTTCCCCACTGTAGTGTGGTCTCAAAGGGAGAATATTAAAGTGGAGGGACGTGGGGGGCACAGCTAAAATGCTAATGTAGCGTTTTTATTTTTTGTGACACGCTTTAACGAAAGCGCTTTTTCAATAAAAGCGCTTTCATTAAAGTGTGTTCGGTTGTTATGGATTCAGACATTTGCTTATTTGAGCAAACATTGTAGATCCATATGTAGATATCTATAACAATATGTGCATACATATCTATTCTGATATACCTACTACTGTCAATATACATGTAGATATCCATATGCATATGTGCATATGTATCTCTATCTGTATATGTGTAGACATATATTGCTCTGTATATGTATATATCTGGGTATTTATATATATATATATATATATATATATATATATATATATATATATATACATATATATATATATATATATATATATATATATATGTACATATACATATCCATCTATATATGTCAATATGTATATGTTTATATATCTATATAGATATCTGGATAATTATACATACATATATTTTCACCATATGTGCTGAACATGGAGTGTAGCCCTACCTCAGCACCTATAGTCCCAACTCCATAGTGCATGGGGATGTCAGGTGGGTTTAGCAGGTATATTTGTAGATTATTGCTACTGTAATAGAGATTGTCTTTAGACATGGTGTGTGTGGAATGTCACATCTGCTTTTAAAATGAGCGCCATTGGCTACTGACAGGCATCCTAAGGACATCATAGTACAGTACCGCTGCTAGCACGTAATGCTCCTGTGGACTACAGCAGAGATACTGACTAATATATGTGGACATTCTGACACACTCTGGACAGCCCAGAGGTGTACACAGAATCCCTTAGTGCAAGACATGCTCACAAGCCTGACAATGTGGATGTTAACAGCCATGTAGATGGGTATAACACGTAATGACTGATATACATTTGCCCCCACAGGTTATGCAGTCACACACCCCTGTCTGTCCTGACACATAATAACCACTGGGACAGATGTGCCATGGCCACATACTACCCACTAGATATTGACAAACATCTGTACAGCATCCCAGTGCTCTGTATGACATACATGACTGTTAAGGGAGGACAAGCAGCAGTACATCTGGCAAGTATCTGGACATGACATCTCACTGGGTTCATACACTAAGCTGCTAGGCATGTAACAAAGCACTGTGTAGGCTACAGGAAGACTAGCTCAACACTGGCCTACATTTCTTATTGGGGAATGCACATGTACCTGCATATATAGCAGGCTCTGCAGACATGTCACAGCACAGAGTACAATACATCAGTGTGAAAGTGCATAACCACAGCCAATGTGAACACAGCCACAGCCACGTATGGTACGCTAGCGTTATATTATAGTAAATGGACTATTTGTTCAACACCATCCTCATATGTGCCACTCACACACTAACCCAATATATACTAGGCCACTACACAGTGTGGTCTGATGCCTGTCTGTGATATGGGACATGTGTGTATGGCCCTACAAACATGTAGCCTGATAGGGTAACATACAATGGAGCAGCATGTAACATCAAATAGAACGAGACCAAGAACAAAGACATCTACCACAGTCTGTACACAGGCCAATGTACATATTATCAATACACACACTGTCGACATTCACCTTATATACACAGACCTCAGTACTGTATGCACAACCACAGAATGTCCAGGTGATGTCATCAGATATAACCCCTACTATACATAACATGTGTAGCAGTCTGATATCTCACTGGCTTGTTATCAGTGATGATGTCACTAATTATGGTGTACAGCACATATGTACCTCTTACTGCATGACATATATACAAAGGTTGAAAAAATATATATAAGCTATCCCACTGCTAAAGGAGACTCACAGACAAAAACAGCAAATCCAAAAAGTATGTATAAGTGAGTCAAACCACCATGGTCCAGCCAAATAAATGTCTAAAAGATGTATAAAAAGGCAAACAATTTATTGGAAAAAGGTTAGCGGTTTCGCAGGCTTACCACTTCATCAGACCAAATACAGAATGAAAGTAAAAACCACATATTTAAAAAAACACACAACCAATGAGTAAGAAACAATTAAAACAGAACTAATTAAAAAACAAAAGTGATCTTACATCATCTTCTGTCTAATAAGGCAGGCTTAAGGGAGTACCACTGTTAAGGTCTTGAAATTCATAGACCCTCATAGAGATAATCCATTTCAGTTCACATAATTCAACAATGTTATTAAAGTCACCTCTTCTTTTGCTAGGATGCAGCACTTGCAAAGCCCTAAACAAAAAAGTACTACGGCCTGAAAAAGATAAGGTATGATTGGCTAGAGCATTAGATATAACCTGGTTGTGTATATTCCCTAAATGCTCAAGAATCCTTTCCCTCAGTTGACATGTGGTCTTACCATTGTAAAGACCATTACAGGAACAGCATGTAGCCAGATAAACTATGTTCCTACACCTACATGTTGCCACAAATCTAGGTGTAAAAATACATCCGGTGACAGGGTGTGTAAAACAGGGATCAGGAGAGATAGCAGAATAAGCTTTACAATTATAACAGAGAAGGGTACCCACCTTCCCTGAGGGTGTGGAACCTACAGATCTTGGGCCATAGCATAGAAGCCTTTTAAGTGACATATTATTCCTAAATGTAAAGGAAGGGTGTTCTCCCACTACGCATCTTACATTATCATCTGCTAAAAGAACAGACCAATTTTTTCTAATGACGTGTTCTCCCACTATGCGTGTTACATTATCATCTTCTAAAAGAACAGGCCAATTTTTTCTAATGACATTACAGTAATGTTGTATATTATTAGAATACTTAAAAAATATGCTGGGAGAACATTCCATGTTACCAGACTGTCCTCTATTCATAGTGTGATTATTTGAAGAAAAATAAGGAGCACCTCTAGTGTGTTGATTCGATAAAGCAGTTGTCCTAGAGTTATTTATTGAGGTCTGTGAATACCCTTTAACATTAAAGCCATCACCCATTATATATATAATCTCTTCAAAAGCCACATTGTTGGTACAGAGCCTAGAAGCTCTTAGACATTGGCCATTAAGAATGTTAGAAAAAATATGCGAAGGATGCATGCTAGACCGATGGATTAAGCTATTCCTCCAACAGGGTTTCCTATAAAGCTGCGTCTCAAGAGTGCCATCAGTATTTCTTGATACAGTAACATCTAAGAAGTCAATAGATGTGGAAGAGTAATTTAGACTAAACCTTAAATAGTCTATAGTACTTTCAAGATATCTGACAGCATTCAAGAGTTCTTCTTCACAACCTCCCCACAGGAGGAAAATATCATCAACAAATCTAGTGTAGTACTTAATAAAATGTTTATAGAGATGGTCACTATAAACATGCTCATTCTCCCACTGTGCCATAGCCAAATTGGCGTAGCTATTGGTGCAGAGGGTACCCAGGGTCACTCCTGTTTGTTGCAGATAATACTGACTTTCAAACACAAAGGAGTTATTACATAGGATCAAATCTAGCAAAGTACAGATAACAGTGACCATGTTATGTGAGAAATGGCCATGATGAGAAATAAACAATCTAACCGCATCAAGACCCACTTCATTGGGTATAACAGTGAATAATAGAGGACAGTCTGGTAACATGGAATGTTCTCCCAGGATATTTTTTAAGTATTCTAATAATATACATCATTACTGTAATGTCATTAGAAAAAATTGGCCTGTTCTTTTAGAAGATGATAATGTAACACGCATAGTGGGAGAACACCCTTCCTTTACATTTAGGAATAATATGTCACTTAAAAGGTTTCTATGCTATGGCCTAAAGTCTGTAGGTTCCACACCCTCAGGGAAGGTGGGTACCCTTCCCTGTTGTAATTGTAAACCTTGTTCTGCTATCTCTCCTGATCCCTGTTTTACACACCCTGTCACCGGACGTGTTTTTACACCTAGATTTGTGGCAACATGTAGGAGTAGGAACATAGTTTATCTTGCTACATGCTCTTCCTGTAATGGTTTTAAATTGGTAAGACCACACATCAGGGAAAGGATTCTTGAGCATTTAGGGAACATACACAATCAAGTTATATCTAATGCTCTAGCTAATCATGCCTTATCTTTTTCAGGCCATAGTTCTTTTTTGTTTAGGGTTTTGCAAGTGCTGCATCCTAGCAAAAGAAGAGGCGACTTTAATAACATTGTTGAATTATGTGAACTGAAATGAATTATCTCTATGAGGGCTTATGAATTTCCAGGCCTTAACAGTGGTACTTCCCTTAAGCCTGCCTTATTAGGCAGAAGATGATGTAAGATCATTTTTGTTTTTTAATTGATTCTGTTTTGTTTCTTACTGATTCGTTGTGTGTTTTTTTTAAATATGTGTTTTTTTACTTTCATTCTGTATTTGGTCTGATGAAGCTGTAACCCCGTGGAAGCGCTAACCTTTTTCCAATAAATTGTTTGCCTTTTTATACATCTTTTGGACATTTATTTGGCTGGACCATGGTTTGATGCACTTATACATATTTTTTGGATATGTACAAAGGTTGACAGAGTTGTGGCTGGAGGCACATACACAGGGTCAATACTGACATGTTGCTGTGATAACCTCATAGATTTACTGCTGTAACAAGGTTTGTTGCAACATATGTCCTATGAGGGATATGAAGTCAGTAACTCTCACAGCTGTCACCATCTACAGACTCCAATCCTCACACTATCTGCAGTCCACAGATAGGTGATCTGTGGGTAACACATGAAACAAAAGGCACCACACACTGCCCAGTTTGCAGATGACCCTACAGATGGTATTCCCTCATAAACATAGCACTGACATGGCAGTCATTAAAACATGTAGGACAGCCATATCCCCACACACCCTGTTAAACCAACATTACTCCAAATGCAGTATAGCAGCACTTACAATCTGTAGTCAGGTCAGGCACATCCCCCTCTTGTGTGTTGCCCTGTTTCCACAGTGTATGTTGTTATAGGTAACTCCCCAATCCATCTGAGATGTTGTTTGCCAAACAACAGAACGAGTTCCTGCTCACAGTGAATAAAAAGGCCCAACACCAACATGAAGTTCCTAGATATTGGAGTGTGTTTCCATGCAGTTGGCAATGGGAATGTTATCACAGCTGTTCCACATGCAATCAGCTAGAGGAGGGCTGCAATTTGTGCAGTGTCCATCAGCTGATCATGAGCATCAATTAAAATACACATGTTGTTGCCTAAGCAAAGCAGGTGTAGGTATCCACATCCACCAGAGAGAGAGAGAGAGAGGCAGCAGAGGCAAAGTAAAGTCAGGGAGGGGTGGGAGAGTAAAACGAAAGCATGTTTGTGTCACACACCTACCAGCACAGGGTATCAAACCCCTGACGACTATGTTGTGCTATCACATTTCTATGCAGTTATTGGATGCACCACATAGGTTACATGTTGAGGAGCCCTCAAAACATATATGTGATGGTGTCTGGCATCTGCAACAGGGATATGGTAGCTATACGGTAGGTGTAGTACACTTGCCTGTCCGCATGAACAGGTGCCAGTATCAACACAGCCACACTCTCACAGGCACACACACACACACATTGACATACATGGCAGGGCCAGGAATACAATGCATTACTAGTGAGATTGCCACAACACATTACTGTGCAGATATCACATGCACCACAGGAGTCATACAGAGGTTATATGGGCAAAGGGTATGCGGAGGTGTCTGACATTAGACAGCATGCTTCAGTATGCCAATGGGGGTTGTAGTGTGTGTGAATGTGATCATACACATCATACAACACACACACACACACACACACACACACACACACACACACACACACACACACACACACAGTGCCAGTACTGACATGCATGGGTGCATTGCTTCATGGGTGTGTAGTGGTCGACTATGCCAGTCAGCTATACAAGGCTAGGTGATGGGTATACCTTGGCATCAGCTGGCATGACAATTGTCTGCATTGTGGCTCAGGGGTGTAGTTTCTGGATTTGCCCACACAGATGGGTACTGTATTCACCATCCAGTCACCTGGTTGACTATTGCATTTGGCCAATGCTGTGCATTGCTTGCCATGTACGTGTTCCTTAGTCCATGACATGGATGGTGTCTGGGATGTGCACACCTCCCACATGCATGTACAGTGACATGTGGAACTGTACCTGGAGTTTCTGGCCCATGTTGTGTACACAGATTATCATCAGATGTGCCAGTCCTGACCTCATGTGGCGGGAACTGGTAACAGACAGCAGGTTCACCCTGCACGTGCATTAATTAGCATGATACCGGCATTCCCTGGTATCTGTCTATACAGGGCATGTTTTCAGGCGTGGTATGTCCCTTGTGGGTCACATTTGATGGCAATACAGGTGTTGCAGGTGTCCTGTGGGGAACACGGGAAAGGTGCACTGTTGGCATGTATGTGCCTATTGGACAGATGGACAGGGTGCCATGCCTTCTGTAGCCCACTGCAATCATACCATGGTTACTATTAGTGAGCAATATGCAGAGTACTACCAACATAGCAGCTATTGCCTAGACAAGTGTGTGCGTGTATGAGACACGGGTTGAGAGTGTTCTCTGGGTAAAACTAGGTTTGATAACTTTGTTTGCCTGGCTTTGATATCACATGTAGGGGTATGGATTTGCATCCCAGCCTCTCGGCTATTTCACATCTGTTATCCCTGTACAGTGGACATTGTGATATATACTAGGGCCGCCATATAAGAAATATGCAAAACCTGCTCCACATTGAGCCCAGTTGTCACACACTCACAACCACCTCCACACAGGATATGAGTTACAAACACAGACACACACGCACACACACACACACACACACACACACACACACACACACACACACACACACACATGTCTGGGGTTAGAACTCCTACCTAACTAGTTTATTACACTACAGCAGTACACAGTTATAGGACACGCCATGGAGATTACTGGGCTACAGCTTTCCAAAAGGTGTATTTCACAGTGTATGACATCAGTAGCCTTGACAAAGTAGGGCATTTGAATAGTAGTGAGTCTAACTAGCCTAAAAAGGATTGCCCTCTACACAGACAGAGACACACACACACACACACACACACACACACACACACACACACACACACACACACACACACACACACACACACACACACACACACAGTTGCCATGTCTGGGATTAGAACTCCTACCTAACTAGTTCATCACACTACACCAGTACACAGTTATAGGAAGCACCACAGAGATTACTAGCCTACACCTTTCACAAGGGTGTATTTCAAAGTGGATGACCTCAGCAGGATTGTCACAGTACGGCTATGGGGAGGGCAGTGTGTGTGCATGGGCCATAACCCATTCATCTAGAGGTTGACACACCACATGTGAGCACACGCAGGGTTATATTCCACAGGTACATGTATACAGCTGCTATATGACTACTTCCTTGTACAGTCATTTTGCATAGCTAGCACTTGCACCACATAGTCCATAATGCTGACAGATACCAGTGGCTAAGGTCTACAGTGAGTAACATCAGAACCTCATGTGGTTGTAGCCATTTGGTTGTGTGCTGGATGGGACAGGCTTCAAAATGGATGGTCCCTTGTGACAGTCACTCTCTTCCACACATCTGTGTACATCTACTTTTGGCTTATTATAGTGTGTTGTCCTTGGGTATATCCAGTGTGTGTGGAAAGCATGAGTGCTGCATACTAAGGAGTGTCTGCACTAACATCTGCAATTGCCAGATATGTCTGGTCCACTGCTGTTTGCAGACATTGCCTTCATTTTTTTAAGTGTGTGAGCATGCCCAGTATGACCTTTTGGTATGTTGTTGGCTGACATTGCCTTCATTTCTCTGTGTGTGAGCATGCCCAGTATGCCCTTCTGTATTGGATGTGCGGATAGATTCCAGGTAGTTTGTACTGCAGTGCTGACCTTTGTGTTGTACACCTACAAGTAGCATACTGTTTTTGAAAGGTATCCGTCAATCATTTGGCAATATGGGGATAAACTGTGCATGGGATAGTGTGTACTGTAGGTGATTGTGTCTGTGCTGTTTCAGCTGCATGATACTGCTGTTAGCGGAGATATTCAGACATGTGTACTGTTATACACAATGATGTTTTCTGTCCCCATGTACTGTCAGGTGGACATTCATGCTCACAGTGATGACTTGGGGGACAAGGGAGACTGCAGCTGTGTCCAGTATTGTGGGTAGACATCTACGTATTCATTGTAATTTATGCCATTCTGGAGGGGGAGCTGCAGACACTTGATGCTGGGTTTGTGTATCCAGTTCAGCACCTTGGTACCATGCTGGCAGAGGATCCCATACTTGTCCGCTCATCAACATGGCAGTATGGCCTTATCTTGTTGTGGCAATGCCTCACAGCTGTACAGATTTGCACAGGTTAGCCAGAGGCAGGGGCCATGGGTCAGGACATTTACTCTATTGTGGTGTATGGGCAGGTGTGTAGCCACCCATTTATGTGTTTGCAACCAGGGATAGTGTGTGCACACAGCTTGGCATTGGACCCTGCACATTCCATGCTGCCCATGCTCCCACACCCCGTCTGTTATTCTAACCTCTTCCATACATTATGCATACAGTCTCTGATACTTTCCCTAAGGGTATCACCACATCACAGGTGTGTGTTAGTGTTGGTCCACAGTTCATGCAGTGGGATATGGTAGACATGTTACTGTGGTTTGTCCACATGGCCTTGCATATGGCTTATGTGGAGTGTGTTATGTTGTTATTTGGGTGTCCATGACATAACACGCATTGGCAGTACATGTGAGACATGGGCCTTTGGCAGGCCCTTGTGGGGCATTAAGTGTTGTTGCAGGTCAGATGTGGCAGGCCATTGCATTCTGTCAGTCCTACAGTCCCAGACCACCATACAGTATATTCCCCTGGGGTGACAGGGTAGGTGTGATAGTTGTTCATGCCAATACCTTCTATCAGTCTTGATCAGGTAGTGTGGATGCTGGCAGGGTGCTACCTATAGCTAGGGAGACACCTGCATGGGACACCTACTCTGCATTCTGCAGTCATCCACTCTTTCCATATACAGGTAGGGTCTTACTGTACCCATTCCCCACAGCAGGGATATTGCCAGAGTGGTGCCTGTGGGTGGTGTTTGCGTGGCTGGGTGCATGTGTGCTATGGACACTACTTGCATCTGATACACAGAAATGCATGGGGCATTACAGTTATGCTGGCATGTGCAGGTACATCAGCTGGTCCTCAATACATCAGTCTTTCCTCCTTTGTGATCTGCAGGTGTTCAGGCAGACATCACTGGTGTCCCCTACTACATGTCCAGTTACTGTGATGCATACCTATATGTACAAATCCAAGGCTGTCTCGATTTCACAGTGACACAATATATACTGTATGCCTGGGGTACTTTCCTCTGTGTACTGCTTGTATATCTAGCTCAACAGCCATGCCATGTCAGTCTTTCAGATGGTGAAACATATTACCACCATACATTTACAATGGCTTACTGCTAGCATGTGTTATACTGGTGGGGATTGTCCTTGGCACTGCAGTCGTGAGGGCTTGTCCCTGTTATCAGCAGTAGTAGCCAATGGCCGCCAGGTCTTACCTCATCATGCAAACATACTGACCACTCTCACACATTATGAAACACACACCATCCTAACACACACACAGACCTGCATATTGTGCAAATGCTACAACCTATCCTGCTACCTTGGCCACCTCGGGGCATCTGTGCTCCACTCGTATTATGCCTACTCATACATGTTACTACATTTCTACACAGGATTGTGGGGCACACCATTTTTACAATGGATTGGGGGAAGGGGCGGTCCTGTCTGTTTCCACGTGTCTACATAGGCGTGGGTGGGCACACCTGACTGTTACTACATTTCTACATAGGATGGTGGGGGGACACATCTGACTGTTTCTACATTTCTACACTGGATCGGGGGGGGGCACACCTGACTGTTACTACATTTCTACACTGGATTGGGGGTAGGGGCATACCTGACTGTTTCTACATATCTACATAGGAGTAGGGGCACACCTGCCTATTACTACATTTCTATGCTGGATTGGGTGTAGTGGCAAACCTGACTGTTTCTACATGTCTAAATGGGAGTGGGGGGGCAGACCTGACTGTTACTACATTTCTACATAGGGTTGTGGGGGGGCACCTGACTGTTACTACATTTCTACATAGGGTTTTGGGGGGGCACACATGACAGTTTTTACATTTCTACACAGGATTGGGGGACACACCTGACTTTTTCTACATTTCTACACATAATTGGGGGGGGCACCTTACTGTTTCTACATGTCTACATAGGATGGGAGGGCACACCTGACACTTGCACACATTTGCTATGCCTGTACTGGTATGTCAGGTACTCCATTTCATTCTGTATTCTAACCTATCATACTGACTAGAGGCATATCAGTGTACTACAGATCTTAGCTTTAGTTGCCCTACATATTGGTGTCTGACTTCCTATCCATCAGAACTAACATCCCACTGCCTGACCTGCTGTAGTCTGTCTGTGTAGGCCTGGGGAGAGATTACCCATAGGCATCATTCAGAGGCCATAGCACAGGCTCTGTTTGGGTTTGTCTGCACCTGTCCTGCTGACTGAGATTGTTGTTGGGTATGTGAACCTCCCTGACTGGCATGTGTGAGACATATGGACACACATGTCGCCCAGCACATTTCCTACAGTGGGGTTTGTCACCCTGTGTAGTACTGGCTACTATGATGACTCGAGTATGTGTGACAGATGTCATGGTGACACTATGGGTGTCTACTGTCTGCTGCCATAACATTCAGCCACCCCAATTTCCTTGCATGCTCACATCCATGTGCTGACTTGGCATCCAGGAACTGGTGGAATACTCTGGATGCTGTTGCCTGTGAGATCTCCATGGTATCCCCAGTTGAGCTTTGGGGGGTACCTGTGGCTAGTTTTCCTAGGCCTACACATACCTTGGTATCCACTGGGATGGGTTCCCCTCAGTCAGTTCGGTGTGTCAGGCGTGGCTGGCACAGCTGAACAATTTTTTGTAGGAGGTCCATGTTCACCCTGTAGCGCTCCACTATCTCCAGCTCATGTAGCCCCTGGTAGGTTATCCTGGGTCGGTACACTAATCTCCATCTCCTCACTGTGGGTTGATCAGCAGCATTCACATCCTCACCACCCTCAGCCTCTTGCACATGTTCTGTGTTGCCTGCTGCAGCCCCTATCATTTTGTAGTTTTGTTTGTTAAAAGTTTCCCGCTTGTATACACTGGTGGTGTAGAGTATGGGAAAAACCAAGAGGCAAAGGTATTT
>NC_056726.1:611872699-611897699 GCF_019279795.1 Protopterus annectens
GAGGCAATATGGCCACCGAGAGATCCAGAAACAAGCTTCTGGGATGTGCACGAGCGCTCCTGCACTATTCCTGCACGGACACAGCTCATGTATGCAAATGACCCCATTTACAGATGAAGACCATGCAAATGAGGTGAATTTGCAATCCAGGAAGCTGGCAGCCAGCTGTGCAGGACTAGTGTAGTCTGTGGAAATGTAATCGGTTAGTAACCGAGTATATTTCTGCAAACTATAAAACGGAGCCATGACAGCTTCAAATAAAGGATGTATATAAAGAGGAAAGCATGCCAATGGCCAAGTATATTGCCATTGGCATGGAAAACAGTCTCAAAAAAAAATAATAACTTATTTTTTTAGCTGATTTCAGCTGTGTAAGCATAGGACAGCGATGCGCAAACGGGATCTGGCCGAAAATAAAAAAAAAACTTGAAATAAACATTCTGTCCAAAATCACAATTTTGCCATTATACTCAATGGCAGGCAGAAGACAACATGGCCAGAGAATAGTGGTTGCTAAGGGGGAAGGTTCAGTGTCAGACTTGTAACTAGGCATTAGCAGGCAATCCTATGCAAATGAGGGGAATTATACTGAATCCCAGATTCTTCCTCATGGTTAGCCTGCACCCAACCGTGTAGGTGCAGGAAGAACATGGTGCAAGCCTAAGAGCTAGCTAACATCATATAGGGGTTAATCAGGCATACTGTAAGCTTATTGGAGCCCTGGGGCTCTGGTTTGCACTTATCTTAGCAGAGCTAAGCAAGGAGGTGTGTCTGAAGCTACCAAGCACACTTCACATTGCCTAAGCGGGTGTGCGCTCCGTGCACCGTGTTTTAAAGGAAAAAAAGTAAACCATGAAATAGCAGTTCCATGCACATCTGCACACTGTGTTTGCATGGCACACCCCTGGACTTAAACAGGAAGGCAATGGGAAGGGAAAATAGCAGTAGGATGGTAATCAAGGAGAACTAGCATAGCTGGCAGGTGAAATGTATCAGAATCAGCCAATTACACAGGCAGCAGCCCAGCCCAGCACACCACTATAAACTATGCAAACACCTTTCCCTCTGGTTTTTCCCACAAACTCTACACCACCGGTGTACACAAGTGGGGAAATTTTACCAAACAAAAGCAACAAAATAATAGGGGTTGCAGTAGCTATCATAAATCAACATGTGGAAGAGGCTAAGAGTGGTGAGGATGAGAATGCTGATGACCAAACCACAGTGAGGAGAAGGAGAAGAGTGTATAGACCCAGGGTAACCTACCTACATGAGCTGGAGATAGTGGAGTGCTCTAGGGTGGGCAGGAACCTCCTACCACAAATTGTTGAGCTGTGCTAGACACACCTCACATACAGAACTAACAGAGGGGAACCCATCCCAGTGGATACCAAGGTATGTGTAGGCCAATGAATACTAGCCACAGGTACCTTCCAAAGGCCAACTGAGGATATCATGGGGATTTCACAGACATCAGCATCCAAGGTACTCCACCAGTTTCTGGATGCCATGTCAGTACATGCCGGTGAGCACATATATTTCCACAACAACCATGAGGCGTTGCCCAGCAATATGTGTCTCTTCCACCAAATAGCAGAATACCCTGAGGTAGCGGGTGCTATATACTGCACGCACATACCCATCAAAGCACCACCCAGTGACCAGGGTAGGGTCTACATCAACTGCAAAGACTTCCCCTACATCAACTGCCAGGTCATGTGCGATGTCCAGGGCATTATAATCAATGTGTGTGCTGGCAGCCCTGGAAGCTATCATGACTCCCACATCTGGCATATGATGCAGCTGTACCAGAGCTTTGCCAGTGGGACATCCCCTACGGCCACTTAGTGAGGGACGCTGGTTACGCACTGGAGCCGTGGCTGATGACATCCATCAGAAAGGGTTCCTATCGCGTGATCAAAAATTGCAAATGGTGAACGCGCATTGAGCAAACCCGATTGGTTGAAACGTCGAAACACCATGCGTGTAACATGGAAATCACCGTAGGGAATATTTTCCCTTTACTTCAATGCACTGCAATCTCGGAGTAGGAATATTTAAGTAGCGGGGGTGGGGGGGGCACAGTGTTTAGGTAAGTATAGTTTTTTATTTTTATTTTTTTATTATATTTTCGAAATTTCAAACATCGCTCATATGTTGTCGACCATATGGTGTGCGATGTTTGAAACTTTCGAAAATATAATATAGACCCATCAGAAATGCACACACATCTTGGTGATCAAGAAGAGGAGGATGAGTGTGAGGGCAGCACCAAGGATCAAATGGTGGAAATTGAAAAAGGGTAATTGTGAAGTGATGTTCAGGGAAGAGTTAAGACAGGCACTGGGTGGCAGTGAAGCATTACCGAATAGCTGGGTAACTATAGCAGAGCTAGTAAGAGAGATGGCTAGAAAAGTGCTTGGTGTGACATCTGGAAAGAGGAAGGAGGACAAGGAAACCTGGTGGTGGAATGAAGACGTACAGGAGAGTATACAGAGAAAGAGGTTGGTGAAAAAGAAGTGGGATTGTCAAAGAGATGAAGAAAGTAGACAAGAGTATAAGGAAATGAGGTGCATGGCAAAGAGAGAGGTGGTGAAGGCTAAAGATAAGGCCTATGAAGAGTTGTATAAAAGGTTGGACACTAAGGAGGAAGAAAAGGACCTGTACCAATTGGCTAGACAGAGGGACCGAGGTAGTAAAGATGTGCGGCAGGTAAGGGTGATAAAGGATGAGGGAAACGTACTCACAAGCCAGGAGAGTGTATTGAGTAGATGGAAAGAGTACTTTGTGGGGTTGATGAATGAAGAGAATGAGAGGGAGAGAAGGTTGGATGATGTGCGGATAGTGAATCATGAAGTGCAGTGGATTAGCAAGGAGGAAGTAAGGATAGCTATGAAGAGGATGAAGAACGGAAAGGCTGTTGGTCCAGATGACATACCTGTGGACGCATGGAGGTGTTTAGGTGAAATGGCAGTGGAGTTTTTAACTAGATTGTTTAATGAAATCTTGGAAAGTGAGAGGATGCCTGAGGAATGGAGAAAAAGTGTTTTGGAACCAATTTTTAAGAATAAGGGTGATGTGCAGAGCTGTAGTAACTAGAGAGGGATAAAATCGATCAGTCACAGCATGAAGTTATGGGACAGAGTAGTGGAAGCTAGGTTAAGAAGGGAGGAGATGATTAGTGATCAGCAGTATAGTTTCATGCCAGGAAAGAGCACTACAGATGCGATGTTTGCTCTGAGAGTGTTGATGGAGAAGTACAGAGAAGGTCAGAAGGAGTTGCATTGTGTCTTTGTGGATTTAGAGAAAGCATATGACAGGGTGCCTAGAGAGGAGTTGTGGTATTGTATGAGGAAGTCGGGAGTGTCAAAGAAGTATGTAAGAGTGGTACAGGATATGCATGAGGGTAGTGTGACAGTGGTGAGGTCTGTGGTGGGAGTGACGGATGCGTTTAAGGTGGAGGTGGGATTATATCAAGGATCAGCTCTGAGCCCTTTCTTATTTGCAATGGTGATGGACAGGTTGACAGACGAGATCAGACAGGAGTCCCCGTGGACTAAGATGTTTGCAGATGACATTGTGATCTGTAGTGAGAGTAGGGAACAGGTGGAGGAGACCCTGGAGAAGTGGAGATATGCTGTAGAGAGAAGAGCAATGAAGGGCAGCAGGCCTAAGACAGAATATATGTGTGTGAATGAGAGGGAGGATAGAGGAATGGTGAGGATGCAAGGAGTAGAGGTGGCAAAGGTGGATGAGTTCAAGTACTTGGGATCAACAGTTCAGAGTAATGGTGAGTGTGGAAGAGTGGTAAAGAAGAAAGTAAAGGCAGGATGGAGTGGGTGGAGAAGAGTGTCAGGAGTGATTTGTGACAGACAAGTACCAGTAAGAGTGACATGGAAGGTCTACAAGAGGGTAGTGAGACCAGCTATGTTATATGGGTTTGAGACAGTGGCATTGACAAAAAGGCAGGAGTCAGAGCTTGACATGGCAGAGTTGAAGATGTTAAGATTTGCACTGGGTGTGATGAGGATGGACAGGATTAGGAATAAGTATATTAGAGGGTCAGCCCAGGTTGGAAGGTTTGGAGACAAAGCCAGAGAGGCAAGATTACGTTGGTTTGGACATGTGCTGAGGAGGGATGCAGAATATATTGGGAAAAAGATGCTAAGGATGAAGCTGTCAGGTAACAGGAAAAGAGGGAGGCCTAAGATAAGGTTTATGGATGCGGTGAGAGAGGACATGTAGGTGGTTGGTGTGACAGAGCAAGATGCAGAGGACAGGAAGAAATGGAAACAGTTGATCTGCTGTGGCAACCCCAAACAGGAGCAGCCGAAAGAAGTAAAAGAGGAAGAAGAAGAAGAAGAAGAAGAAGAAGAAGAAGAAGAAATGCACACACACCCAAACAAGAACTCCATAATGAGGCACACGCGCAGACTAAAATCATAATAGAGCATGTGTTTGTGATGCTCAAGTCACGGTTCCGGTGCCTGGATGCAGCTGGTGGAGCCTTGCAGTACTCACCAGCTAAATGTACCTAAATTGTCATCATATGTTCCATGCTACACAATATGATCCTGCAGAAACAGCTGCAGCAGGAACAGCATTGGACAGGGCCGCACAGCCCCCCACCATTGCCAAGGCCTACACAGGCACAGAGTGACTCAGAGGAGGAACAACCTGAGCCTGCCCCAGTAGGCAGAAGGAGGTGTGTCCAGTATGCCCAGGCTGTGGCAAAGAGGCAACGCATAGCACATACACTGATATGGTAGGAACCTAGGGAATGACACCTCTCTCTGACTCGCACATACAGTAAATGGGATGCCAAACATGACACTACCTGTGCTTAGCTGTGTATATGGAGTGTACTATGTGCATCCGACATAGTCAGCCCTACAGCACCAACCTCAATACTGGCACAGCCACAAGGTACGTCACTCTCCCTATCAATTGCTGAATGGAGTAGTATGTGTTGTTAATTGTATCTTTGGTACGGATGTGAGCATACAAGGAAATTGGGTGGCTGAATGGGATGCCAGCAGATAGTAGACACCTATAGTGGCAGCATGAGATCTGTAACAAATACTGGTGTCGCCATAGTAGCCAGTACTAGACAAGATGATAAACCTCACTGCAGGAAATGTGGTGGGCCACATGTGTGTCCATAGGTCACACACATGCCAGTCAGGGAGGCTCACATACCCAACAACAGTCTCGGCCAGGAGGACAGGTGTAGACAAACACAAACAAAATCTGTGCTAACTCCTTTGATTGATGGCTATGGAGAAAATCCCTCCTCCAGACCTGCACAGACAGACTACAACACGTCAGGCAGTGGGATGTTAGTTCTGAAGGGTAAGAAGTCTGAAACTGAAATGTAGGTCAATCAAACCTAAGAAGTGTAGTACACTGATATGCCTCTAGTCAGCATGATAGGTCAGAATACAGAATGAAATGGAGTACCTGAAATACCAGTACAGTCATATCAAATGTGTACAAGTGTCAGATGTGCCCCCCCCCCCACCCTATCTATAAATGTAGTAACATGTATCTGTAGGTATAATAACAGTGGAGCACAGATTACCTGAGCCGGCCAAAGTAGCAGGATAAATTGTAACATGTGCACACTATGCAGAGCTGCGTGTGTTACGTTGGTGCATGTTGTATATTGTTTGAGAGTGGTCAGTATGTATGCATGGTGAGGTTTGTCCTGGTGGCCATTGGCCAGTACTGCCGATGACAGGGCCAAGTTCTCACAACTGCAGTGCCAAAAACAATGCATCCCAGCAAAACACATCCCAGCAGTAAGCCATAGTAAATGTTTGGAAGTAATATCTGTCACCATCTGAAAGATGGACATGGCATGAATGTGGGCCCAGACATACAGACAGTACACAGGGGGAAGTACCCCTGACAGACAGTGTATAATATGTTACTGTCAAATGGACACACCTTTGGAAATGTACATACAGGTTAGCAGCACATTAATTGGGTTTGTAGTAGGGAATGCCGATGTTGTATGGCCAAACACTGGCAGACCACAAAGGTCACAGGTATGAAGTATTGAGAAACAGCTCATGTCCCTGCACAAGCCAGCATAAGTGGAATGCCCCATGCATATATGTGAGTCAGATGCAAGTAGTGTCCATAGCACACAGGCACCCAGCTCACCCCACCATCACCCACAGGTACCTCTTTGGTCTTATCCTTGCTGTTGGGAATTAGTACAGTATGACCCCCACCTCTGTATGTCAATAGCCAAAGAATGCAGAGTGCAGAACAGGTGTCCCATGCAGGTGTGTCCCTAGCTGTGAGCATCACCCTGCCAGCATTCACACCACTGGATCAATAATGACAGAAAGTATTGGCATTAACACCTTGCACATCTACCCTGTCACCCCAGGGGAATAGAGTGTCTTGCAGTCTGGGACTGTAGGAGTGACACAATGCAACGGCCTGCTACAGCTGGCCTGCATCACTACCAAATGACCTACACTTCTCTGCCAAAGGCCTGTGTCTCACCCGTACTGCCAATGTATGTTATGTCATGGACTCCCAAATAACAACATAACACAGTCCACAGAACCCAAATGCAAGGCCATGTGGACAAATCCCAATAACATGTCCACCATGTCCTACTGCATGAACTGTGGACCAACACCGAATTACTGCTGGGATGAGGTGATAACCATAAAGAACTTATCAGATAATGTTTGAAAGAGGATAGAATAATAGAGGGATGGGGTAGGAGCATAGGTTGCATGGATTGTGTGAAGTCCAAAATTCAGCCATGTGCACATACTATCCCCATCTGCAAATACAGTAATGTGGGGCTACAAACCTGCTCATAAAACACAATGTGAAAGGGTAATACCCAGAATTATGACCTGTGCCTCTGGGTAACCTGCGTGAATCTATACAGCTATGAGGCATGGCCACAGAGGATATGGCCATACTGTCACTTCGATGGATGTACAAGCATGGGATCCTCAGCCACCACTGTACCAAGGTGCTGAACCATTTACCCAGACCCAGCAGCAAGTGTCTACAGCTTCCTCTCCAGAATGGCATGATTATGCAAGAATATGTAGGCTGCAGGCCACAATACCGGACACAGCTGCATTTACCCTGTGTTCCCCAGGACATTACTGGAAGCAAATATGTATAACTGACAGTACTTGATGACATACAACATCACAGTATACCCCTTTGGAGAAGGAGTAGTCCTGTAAGCTCTGTGGTGTGTGCTATAACTGTGTAATGCTATAGTGTGATGTACTAATTTGGTAGGAGTTTTAATCCCAGACATGGCAAGTGTGGATGTGTGTGTGTGCTTTTTTGTGTAGTGATCAATGCTTTTGAGGCCATTCACACTCACTACAATTTCAAATGTCCTACTTTGGCTGGGCTGCTGATGTCATTCACTTTGAAATACACCTTTGGGGAAGGAGTAACTCAGTAATTTCTATGGCATGCCCTATAACTGTGTAATGCTGTAGTGTGAGGTACTAACTAAGTAGGAGTTCTATTCCCATACATGGCAACTGTAGAGTTTTGTGTGTGTGTTTATCTGTGTAGGGATCAATGCTTTTGAGACCATTCACAGTCACTACAACTTCCATTGCCCTACTTTGGCAAGCCTGCTGATGTCATTCACTTTGAAATACACTTTGGGGAAAAATAGCTCATAATATAGCCAAACATGCCAAAGACAACTGCAAGCTGTTCCATAGCTATGTCAGGAATCTAAATGGCAATGCTCAGATCTACTCTGCGCTACAACAGGATGATATTAAATATACTGCTTCCAAGGATATTGCCAATATCCTGGCAGATCAATTCAGTGCCAACTGCACCCCCTCCCACCCCTGAAAGGGCCCATCTCAACAGTGAAAGATTGCCAGATTCTGGTAATAATGGCCATATAGGTAAAAACCACACTATCCAGAGCTAATTCGCCAGCCATGGGACCAGTCAACATCCTGGGCTGTGTACTACATGAACTACAAAATGAACTGGCACCTCACCTACATGCCATGTCTAATCATAGCCACACTTCAGGCTTCGTGCCTACTGTGTGGCACACAGCTACAGTTATCCCAGTCCACAAGGAGAGATCCACCTTTGATCCTGGGAACGACAGCCCCAGCAGTATGACGTGCCTGATCTGCAAGGCCATGGAATGTATTATCATGGAAATTAATACAAACACATTGACAAACTGCAAACACTGCACTCCAACCAGGTTGGGTTTGTGAAGGGACGATCATGTCACCTCAACCTGATTGACAACTGTGAATCGGACTCCAGAGCTGTGGACAAGGGTAAGGTGGTTCACACAGCCTATCCAGACCTTGCCAAGGGCATTGAAACCATCCTCCAGTCTGCAACCATAAATAAATGTATCAAGCTGGCCATTAATCCCTATGGGCTGCCAACTGCTGTACTGACAGAACCCACAATGTAAATGTAGGTGACTCCAACCCCAGTCCCAGACAAGTGACAGTTGGAGTATCTTAGGGTTCAGTCCTGGCACTGCCCTTGTTTGGCATCTACTGCTCTGAAGTACAGTCCAACAGTAATGGACTCTGGCAAACAAAGGTCGCAGGTGACTGCATACTGGCAGCCAATATTGAATCCCCACATGATGTGGATATTCTACAGAAGGGCCTTACAGAAAGACATGCTTGGTGCTTCAGCCATGGCCTCAAGATCAATGCCAAGAAATGTATAGTCATCCCCTTTGGGACGGGACATGTACCTGTGAAGTACCACATATATGGCAGTACACTAAACACCTAAAGTGTAATAAGGGACTTAGGGACACAGGTGGACAGTGGTCTCACCTTTGATAACTACATCACCACAACAGTCAGGAAATCCACCTATGTGGCACACCTCATCACTAAGGGCTTTACATCCAGGAAAAAGGAGGCTATTGTCCCACTGTAGTCATCTCTCAGTAGACCCAGTACAGACTACAATGACCCGTTATGTATGTACCTCACAAGACATCTGCAACAACTGGAAAGGCTGCAGACATACCTCACTAAAAGAATCACAGGCCTAAACCAAATGGCCTATGCCGACTATCTGAAAATCATCCAGCTATACTCTGTCACATATTGTGTTCTCCGAGGCAATCTCTGCTTAACATAGCATGCCATGTCAAACAACCAACTGTTGGACATGCTTCACTTAAAGAATTACAAACCCTCACAATCACATGCTCCAGGGATCCAAATCTTGTCATCACAATAAACAATACATGTTGGAGGGATGTGTTCCTGATCCAGAGACTCTCTAGACTCTGGAATAGACTGCCCATACATATCAAGCAGAGTGCCTCTTTGGCCCTCTTCAAAAGGAACCTGGATGATTGGATAGGAGATAGGAAATTGACCCTGGGGATCATGTCAGTTGCCCTGCTAGCCAGGGGTCCAGGGAAGTAAATATTGTGGGAAGACATTGCCAGGGAATTGTCATGGCTAGGCATGTATAGTTCATAGGGCTGACAGCCTAGTACCAACCTATGAACCTATGACCTACACTTTCCATTGCCCAACCTTGGCAAGGCTGCTGATATCATTCACTTTGAAATACACCTTTGGGGAAGGACTAGCCCAGTGAGTTCTGTGGAGCATGCTATAACTGTGTAATGCTGTAGTGTGATGTACTAGTTATGTATGAGTTCTAATTCCAGACATAGCGACTGTGTGACTTGGTGTGTGTGTGTCATACATATCCTGTGTGGAGGTAGCTGTGAGTGTGTAACAACATAACTCATTGTGGAGCAGGTTTTGCAAATTTCTTATGTAGTGGGCCTATTATATGCCACAATGTTCATCTTACAAGGATAACATATGTCAAACAGCAGAGAGGCAGGGGTAGACAATCCATACTCCTACATGTGACATAATGGCTTGGGGAACAATGTAGGTAACCCTTGTATTACCCAGAGAACACTCTCCCCCATGTCTCATACACAAACACTCTGGCTAGGCAACAACCACTATGTTGGTAGTTCCCTGCATATTACCCACAGATATTAACCATGGTATGATTGCAGTGGACTACAGAGGACATGCACCCTGTCCCATCCCTACAATAGGCAAATCATTGCATACAGTGCCCCTTCATTATGTTCCCCACTGGACGCCTGCAACAACTGTAGAGCCAGGAAATGTAACCCACAAAGGGCATACTATGCCTTATACACATGTCCTGCATGGACAGATGCCACTGACACCAGGGAATACCTGTATCATGCTGTCAATGTAGGTGCAGGGTCAACCTGGTGTCAATTGCTAGCTCTCACCACATGAGGTCAGGAATGGAACATCTGATAACAGTCTGTCTATACAACATGCCCCAGACACCCCAGGTACACTTCCACATGTCACAGAACATGCATGTGGGATGTGTGCACATCCTAGACACCATCCATGTTATGGAATATAGAACACATACATGGCAAGCATTGCACAGCACTGGCCACCCATAATAGTAATTCAGATGAATGGATGGTGAATACAATACCCACCTGTGTGTGCCAATCCAGACTCTACACCCCTGAGCCACACTGCAGACCATTGTCATGTGGCCTGATGCCAAGGTATACCCTTTACCTAGCCTTGTGCAGCCATATGGTATAGTCAACCACTGCACACCTGTGAAGCAATGCACCCATGCATGTCAGTAGTGGCAAACCTGTGTCTGTGTGTGTGGAGTATAATGATTTGGATGCCATTCACACTCACTACACCTCCCATTGGCCTACTGAAGCATGCCTTCTGATGTCAGACACCTTGACATACCCTTTGCCCATATATCATCCTGATAACCCTTTTGGTACATTTGATACTTGCATATTACTGTATTGTGGCAAACTAGCTAGTTAGGAAGTCTAATCCTTACCCCGCCAACTGTGATAATTTGTGTTAGTCCTTGAGAGAGTGTGGCTGTGCCAACCTTGACACCTGTTCTTGTGGACAGGCATGTGTACTACACCTACCTTATCCCTCCTATATCACTGTTGCTGATGTCACTCACCATCGAATATACCTTTGGACAACTCCCCAACATGTAAGTTCTGTGGCACATGCAATAATGGCATAGACATGTGAGAGCAATACATAGTTAGGCAGGGTTTGAAACCCTGTACTGGCAAGTGTGTGTGACACAAGCATGCTTAGGTTTTACTCTCCCACCCCCTCCCTGTCTTACTTTGTTTCTGTCTGTCTCTCTCCCTCCCTCTCTGGTGGATGTGGAGAAGTACATCTGCTTTGCTTAGGCATCAGCTTGTGTTTTGTAAGTGATGCTCATGATCAACTGATGGTCTCTGCATGAATTGCAGTCCCCCATTACCTAATTGCATGTGAAATAGCTGTGGTAACATTCCCATAGCCAATTACATGGAAACACACTCCTATAACTAGGAACATCATGTGGGTGTTGGCTCTTTTCATTCACTGTGAGCAGGACTTCATGTCACTGTTTGGCAAACAGCATCACAGATGGTAGTGGGATATATATCTAACAACATTCACTGTGGAGACAGGCCAGCAAATAGGAGGGGGATGTTCCAGACATGACTACAGAATGTAAATGTTGCTAATCTGCACTTGTAGTGATGTTGGTTTAACATGGTTTATGTGGATATGGCTGGACATGATTTAATACCTGCCATGACAGTGTTATGTGTTTGAGGAAACTCACACCTGTAGGGATATCTGCAGACTGGACAGTGTTTGGAGTCTTATGTGTCTTGTGTTAGTCACAGATCACATATCTTAGAACTGCAGAAGCATAGTCTGAGAATTGCAGACAGTACATGGTGACAGCCATGAGAGTTACTGATTTCATATCCTTCATAGGACATATGTCACAACAAACCCTGTTACAACAGTAAATGTATGAGGTTATCACAGCAACATGCCAATATTGGCCCAGTGTTTGTGCCTCTAGCCACAAGTCTGTCAACCTTTGTACATATGTCATGCAGTAAGAGGTGCATATGGTCTGTACACCATTATTTATTGACATCATACCTGATAACAAGCCAATCAGATATCAGACTGCTAGACATGTTATGTATAGTAGGGGTTATATTTGAGGGCATAACCTGGGCATTCTGTGGTTATGTGTACAGTAGTGAGGTCTGTGTACTTATGGTGATTGTCGACAGTATGTGTATTGCGAATATCTACCTTGGCCTGTGTACAGACTGTGGTAGATGTTATTGTTCTTGGTCATGTTCTATCTGATGTTACATGCTGCTCCAATGTATGGTACCCTATCTGCTTACATGTGTGCAGGGCCAAACACACACATGTCCCATACCACAGACAGGCATCGGACCACACTGTGTCATGACCCAGTATATGTAGGGTTAGTGTCTGAGTGGCACATATGAGGATGGTGTTGATTAGACAGTCCATATACCATAATATTAAGCTTGTTTACCATATGTGGCTGTGGCTGTGTTCACATTGGTTGTGAGTATGCACTTTCACACAGGTGTCTGTTACTCTGTGCGGTGACATGTCTGTACATAGGTTCATAGGTTCATACTAGGCTATCTGTCCTAGGCCATTTATAAGCCTAGCCAGAATGTGTTTGGCTTTCGCCACCCATTTTAAATTTATTTTGCTATGCCCTTTTTCGAGGTTAGTATACTGTGCCTCTGTCTAACAGTGACACAGAAGTGATACCCGGGGTAAACCTACGATCTCCCATCCACTCATCAAGATTCCTCTTGAAGAGAGTCAATGAGGGACTCTGCCTAACCTGGACTGGGATTTTATTCCAGAGTGAAGGGAGCCTCTGGGTTATGAATCTGTCCCTCCAGCATGTCCTATTTATTTCAGTGCTGAGGTTCAAGTCTCTCGGCATAGCTCGATGGGATTTGGATTTTCTGAGGTGCAGCATGTCCATTAATTCGGGTTGGACATGGCTTTATACGTCAGGCACAGATCGCCTCTGAACAGGCAGTATGCCACTGAGTAGAGCTGGAGTTTCTTTAACCGGGCAGCATATGGCATCTGTTTGAGCCCTTTGAGCCTCTTGGTGAGGTACTTTTGGGGTCTTTCCAGTTGCTGCAGGTGTCTGGTAAGGTACATCCCAAAGGGCATTGTACTCAATTATGGGCCTGATGAGGGATGAGTAAAGAGGCACGATGACGTCCCCTGATCTAGATGTGAATCCCTTCATGATTAGGTGGGCTATATAAAATGTTTTTCTAACCACTTTGGCCACATGGTTGTCAAATGAGAGATTGCTATCAACTTGGGTCCCCAGGTCCCTAATTACTTCTTCTGTACTTAATGGATTACCACCTATGTGGTAATTTGTATGCACTTTGTTTTTGCCAAAGGGGATGACTATACACTTTTTGGCATTTAGCTTGAGGCCATGGCTCTGGCACCAGTTGTCTGTTTCTGTGAGGCCCTTTTGGAGGATGCTTGTGTCAGCTGGAGAGTCGATTATGGCGCCCAGTTTGCAGTCATCTGCGAACTTGGTCAGCCACAGTCCTTCCGTGTTGGCCTGTACCTCCGAGAAATATATACCAAACAAGAGAGGTCCCAGGACTGAGCCTTGTGGGACACCACTTGTAACTGGTTTGGAGTCTGACATGGCTCCAGCAATTCTAACCATGTGGGTTCTGTCCTTGAGCCAATTTGCAATCCATCTTGTGACATAGGGGTTTATATTTAAGCTGCTGAGCTTATCTATAATGCCTGAGTGGGGTATTGTATCGAAGGCTTTTGCGAGGTCCAGGTAGGCTGTGTGGACCACCTTCCCCTCGTCAATGGCCTTGGTGACTGTTTCAAAGAAATCAACCAGGTTTAAGAGGCAGGATCTGCCCTTAACAAAGCCGAACTGGGTAGGATCCAGTGTTTGTAGGCCCCCAATATCTTTATTTATGAGGTCCATGATGATCCTTTCCATAGCTTTGCAGACCAAGCTAGTCAGGCTTATGGGGTGATAGTTTCCAGGATCCGTTGAGGCACCACCTTTATGGAGAGGGACCACTGTTGCTGTACGCCACTCTTTGGGCACATATCCTGTAGTAAGGCTGAGATTGAATAGTAGTTTTATGTTTGGGTTTAGCTCTTCTTGGAGTTCATATAGGATGCAGCCCGGACACTGTCTGGTCCCATTGATGCTGTGTTTTTTTGCTTTGGCGAGAGCGGCTCTTACCTGTGCATCTGGGATGTCAGGGGGGCAGCACTCTGCTGGGATAGATATTTGCCCTTTTGGTGGGAGGGAGGGAGTTTGCTGAACCTGTCAGCTAGGATGTTGGCAATGTCTGTGGGTTCGGTGTATTTTTTGTCATTTTGGACTAATTCTGAGCATATCTGGGAATTACCACCCAGGTTCCTAACATAACTAAAGAAAGCCTTGTGATTATCCTTAGTGTCCTGTGCAATTTTTCTCTCGAAGATGGCCTTAGACAATTTTATGTGTGCCCGTAGTTTTCTGCTAATACTGATTAGTGATGCCTTCCCTTTTTGGGATTTTGCTCTATCATTTAGTAGCTTCCTCCTTCTATTGTATAGTTTGTTTATGGCTGGGGTCCACCAGACAGGATGTCTGCCTTTGGAGGATTGGGTCTTGGTTTTATTTGGGATCGCATGATCCATGCATTCCTGAAGGTGTTCATAGAATGCGTTTATAAAGGATTCTGCAGTCTGGGCCGTATTTTCCACAGGGCCGGGGGCTTTGAAGGATTCCACCTCAGTTTTGAGGAGTGTGAAATTTGCTTTAGAGAAGTTTTCACTGTGGTTTTCTGGGCAGGGGGTGGGGTCGGGATGTGAATATCCAGTGAGATTAGTTTATGGTCTGATCTTACCAGTGAGGGATACACTTCTGGTCTGGAGCATAGAGTCCCCATGTTGGTGATGATCAGGTCCAGTATGTTTTCCCCTCTTGTGGGAGTGGTAACAAGTTGTTCCATAGCATTTGAGTTTATAAATTCAAGGAACCTTTGGGCTAGGGTGTTGGAGCTATAGTAATGCTCCCAGTCTATGTTTGGGTAGTTGAAGTCACCCAATATAATGGTGTTTGGAGAGACCTTCATATTTTCCAGTGTTCTCAGGAAGGCCGAGTGGGGTTCCTGGGTTTGGGAGGGTGGTCTGTAGCAGGCTATAAGCTGGAAGGCAGCCTGGTATACTTGCAGGTACATGTGTATTCCCCCATAAGAAATATAGGCCAGTGCTCTGGCAGTCTGCCTATAGATTGCACAGTGCTTTGTTACATGCCTAGCAGCTTTGTGTTTGTTATGTCCAGATATTTGCCAGATGTACTGCTGCCAGGCCACCATGACTGTCATGTATTTCTGACAAAGCAGTGGGATGCTGTACAGATGTATGTCACTAACTACTGGGTAGTATGTTGCCATGTTACCTCTGCACCACTGGTTATGTGTCAGGACAGACAGGAGTGTGTGAATGCATAAACTGTGTTGGCATATGTAGTCCAGTATTTACGTGATATATCCATGTACATGGCTGTTAACATCCACAATGTCAGGCTTGGTCCACATGTCTCACACTAAGGGGATCTGTGTATACATATGGACTGACCAGAGTGTCCACATTTATTGGTCATATCTCTGCTGTAGTCCACAGGATTATTACTGTGATATCAGTTATACTGTACAATGATGACCTTAGGATGTCTGTCAGTGACTGATGGCGTACATGTCAATAGCAGATGTGATCACCCACACACAACATGTCTGTTAAGACAACCCCTGTTACAGTAGCAACAGTCTACATATATACCTGCAATTCATACATGACATCCCCTTGCATTA
Organism: Protopterus annectens; assembly: GCF_019279795.1. NCBI lineage: Eukaryota > Metazoa > Chordata > Ceratodontiformes > Protopteridae > Protopterus > Protopterus annectens. The sequence continues at coordinate 611,888,517 of NC_056726.1, forward strand.
AGAGGTTGAGACTACTGGTGCTGAGGTATGACTCCACTCCATGTTCTGAACATATGGTAAACATATATATATATATATATATATATATATATATATATATATGTATGTATATAAATATATATATATATATATATATATATATAGATATATATACACAGATACATATCTACATACATATATGTATATATGTATATATATATATATATATATATATATATATATATATATATATATATATATATATACACATCTATATGTCTACACAAATACAGATATATAGATATATATGCAGATATAGTTATAGATATCTACATATATATTGACATATATATATATATATATATATATGTATATATATATATATAGATAAATATAATATATATATATATATATATATATATATATATACACATACATATATGATGTACACATCATGCACACACACACACACACACACACACACACACACACACACACATATATATATATATATATATATATATATATATATATATACAGAGAGATCTACATATGGCTATATATATATATATATATATATATATATATATATATATATATGATGCACTATACAGATGTATATAAATACATATATATGAATATATATATGTGTATGTACATGTAGACATATATCTACATATGTATATGTATATATCCATATCCTTGTCATGTGTAAACATTACTGTTGTGCATAACTTCCCAGATGTATCACACTGTATGTATCTGATATGTGTATATTTAGATATAACAACATATGTGATGCAACAGTAATATCATTAACAAGTAATACACAATTGTAGAAATCACAGCAATTGTTCAATACTAGTCAATATATGTACTGACATATATTTTGGGAAAAAAACAACTATCTTCACAGCTGTCATTGTGTAGTGGTTCACTGTTGTGACTAGAGTGTACAGAGTCTTGGGTTCAAGACGTTCAAGGGGTGTTTATTTTGTTGCTGGGCAGAACAAGGGCTGTTGGATACAGAGTGGTTAAGGCAATGTTGAGCAGCTTTAAGCGGGTTTGCGTGGAGCTAAGCAGTGCTAAGGTATGGTTAAACGTACGGGCACTTGCACCATGTAGGCTTCACTTACCAATATGCAAATGTGCTTAGCTGTTATATTGCAGCAATGTTGACATCTGCTAAGCATGGCTCAGCTGTTGTAGCCAGTGCTCACATCTCAGTTTGATAACATAGCAGGTTAATGACACCTGTAATAAGTGTATGCAATGCCATGTACATAACATGCATCTATGTGCTGTCATTACAGTAGCAAGGGGTGTGAGTCTCCTGTCTGGGACACTTGAGTATATATGGCTTGTACAACACTCTTATCCATGTGAATGTGTTACATACAAGGGTAGTATCCCACATTATATGCAGTCACACTGGCATGTAGTGTATCATTACATTACTACTGTTGACAGTGCTTTCACAAGCTAGAATAGATTACTAATTGTAGTACTGGAAACAAACACCCCTGCATGTATAGATGGACTCTGAGTCCTCACTGTCATGTTCTTAGTGTGTGAGCCATGTCACATTATATATTTCCTACTTGATAATGATCTGACACGTGGAAAATAACTGTAGATTACTGTCTGTATAGCACATGTCAGTGAGGGCTGCCATCATGTAGTAATGGCATACCTATTGGTGTTATATGTCTATCTGTCAGCACCTTCATTCTACTGCATGGCTAGTTGGTGAGCTGATGTCTGTTGGTCACTGTACAGATGGGCAGATGTCAGGTATCCATCTTTGATATGTACAGGCAATCTATGCTTGACTGACACTGACATGTCTGCCCAGCTGTGTTATAAATGGCACAGATAGGACTCAACACCCTGTACGCACCACATGCCATGGATATCTGAACTACACTACCGCAGTCAAAAGAGCATGCTTGGGTGCAGTTCTCCAAGACAGACACTAACCATGTTATGTAATACATGTTGCATATATGTCAACTGAAGCACCTCACTGGCCCTCTGCGGGAGGCACCCAGAGGACTGGCTGATGCATGTCAGTCTCACCCTGAGGGTCACCATAGCAGGCCGCATGATACCACTGTATACACATCCCCTACACTTCCCATCTCTCCATGGACAATAGCCTGGTTCACCCCTATGAACACTTATACCAATACACCCCAGTACTGACAAATGTGCACGTGTGCATTACTGAGAATATCAGTGTCTGTGTGTTGGCAGACCTGTAGTTGGGAATACCCTGAAGCCCTTCACACCCACCGCACCACCCATTGCCATAGATAGATGTGGTTGCTAATGTACCAGGCATTATATGTACCTTGTTACACTCCTCTCACTAAGGGCTATCTGGGCCTTGCAGTACCAGCACAACACTGTTATACAAATGGGTTGATATGCATGGGATACCCACTGAGTTCTGGCAAGTGTGTGTTTGTGTGCATGTGTGTATATATGTAGGGTACAGCATTCCAAGGCCACATAATCCTATTACACTATGCATTGCCACACAGTATTAGGGATAGTGATGTTACTGCCCATAGGAGAGGCATGGCAATGCATCACCCTACTATGCCTGTGGCGTGTGCATTAGATGCATATCCCTGTAGTAGCACTCTTGGGATGGACAAGGGGTTGTATTGCAGTCCTGGTCAATGTGTGATTGTGGGTATGTCAGAGTGTCATCATGGGTTCCAGTGCATACAATATCCACAGTCGGTTGTGGTGCTGGTTATACTGTCATTATACCATGGTACTCCCAGTACATGCCCCATGTACCACTGTATGGTAACCACTGTCACCATCAACCATACAGGTAACTGATAACACTTTCCAGCCCAGTTATGCATGTGCTGTGTGCAACCTACCTGTAACACATTGGACAAACTGACAAGGTAATTAGCACTGATAGGTCCAGGTCTCTCGGATGTGTGTCTGACTGTTATGTGTTTGTCAATGTGTATATGAAGGTATGTCACACTATGTATTGTCCATATACAACCATTACATTCCCCCATTACTATACTGCACATGCCTGGGGATGTTCTGCATGTAACATGTAACCTGGAGCACACCTTATGCTAAATGCTGTGTGGTGTGTGCAATTAAAGCCACACACATCAGTAGCACTACATACCTAGGTAGGGGTCTAGTTCCAGTGTTGCCAAGTAAGAGTGTGTGTGTATGTAGAGGGATCTACTTCAGGTTGTGGAATATATATGTCCCAGGGGTCATCTGTCCAAGAACTGTGTGACATATGCTAACATGTCACAGGTATCATCCTGTGGACATACATTCCATCACAACTACTGTTATCTGTGTAAATGGCCTCTTCCCCACTGTATAGGTGTGCAGTGATACTGAGGTTGGTATATATAGCTGGGTGGCTGTTGTGGACACAGCCAACATTATTGCGGTTACTGTTGAGTGTATCCCCCATGTAGCTGGCCGTAATACTGTACAGTTCATGTTAACAGGTTATGTGTTTGTCTATCACACTATCTGTGGTTCTACATCACCTCTTACCCTCCAAAGGGTAGGGGTGTGCCACCCATACCAGCACACATATGTCTACTGTGTTGAGGATTGCACTACATTGGGAAGGGGACATATACCCTGCCGGTACCATCGTCAATGACATTAAACTAGCGGACTGCTTATTTCACAATGTGTTGTTCTGGGTAGTCTGGCTTGGTGGAATTACATAGGCTACAATGAGTTACACGCACAGGTATGTACATCCATGTGTACAGTATTCTCTGTGTAGTGCATCAACACATAAGCCTCTGTGTGTGCTATACACAAACATGTGGTGTGTACCACCCAGTACAACTACCATTGTCCACTGTACAAGGGCTGCTAACAGCAGCCACCATGCACTCACCTGTATACCCCACCCCCAGATCTATCAGCCATGTGGCACAGGCAGTGACTGTTATACAGACATGTGACGTGTGTTCACCTGTACCCAGGATATGGCACAGCCAAGGTGTCACCACAGTGCCATACCCCTTGTGAGATATGACAGCAAACCATCCTCCTGCTGACACATGGACACCTACAACATAAATGGATAACATTATGGAGACCACAATCACACAGTGTTACTAACAGCTATAATGCATCATGGCTGGACAGCTACACTACCTGACATGTAAGCATTAAACATTACTGCTAACAACATGTTAAACAGCAGTACATTGGTACACTGTAGTACAGTCACCGTGTGCATCAGAACCATATTAGCCTGTCTCTGCATCAATGTTTTGGTTGACAGAGATGTGGCACAGGTATCATCATATGCACAGGGTGTGTTGTTGGTTTGCCAGAGACATAAGCTAGGCCATACATTTGACACCATGTGTGTGAGTGAGGGGTTTTAATTACTTTTATGGCTGTGGTGATGTGGTGTGTGTAGGTATGGGGTTGCCCTAGGTGTGTTTGTATTTTGTGTGTGTATGCATACACACAGTTCTGTCATGTGGCTGCCCTATACAGGTGTTTGCTGGACAGCTGCAGACCATACCTGGCAGGGTGTGCAGTTCACCACCTGTGGCCACTGACACGAGAACTGTGCCTGCCAGGAGTTCCAGGGGCACATCCAGGTACAAGCCTCGATATGCTACTCTCCCCTGATGATGACATATGTCCTCTGGAACCAGGTCCCTCCTGGGACTGGCCAGGGCCACATGCACATGGCCTGCTGTGGTGTGGCCAGTGCCCCCTGCAGTGCTGGGGCTGGTACTGCCACTACAGGAGTTGCTTGGTGTCCTTGCACATCTTTTTCACCTCCAGATGTTGGTGTTGCTGGCCTATGTCCACGTGGCCATTGCACCACTCCCACCACATGCTCTAGCATGGACAATCCACAGTTGAGGAGGCCCACCAGCTCACCCCACTGTCTATCCATGACCTCTGTATAATAACATAGGCAACCAGCAAGATCATGGATGATGTCACTTACAGCTGAAAAAGCAGTCCTTTGCAGCCTCAGACCCTGTCTGGTGTATCGATTCATGCATGTCTGTGCCTCCATGACAGCCTGAAACATCCATCTGATGGTACTAGATGTGGCATTTCTGCCAGGGGCACGATAACCAGCAGCCCTCCCACAAGCACCCTTGTACATCTGCCTATGTGGTACGCTGCTGGACATCTGGCTATGGCTGCTGCATCCAGACACAGGAGCCATAGATACCACACTGTCCTGTGCACTGTCACCAACTGCCAGCTGTCCCTCTGCTATGGCCACTGGGGATGGGGTATCTATAGGCACTGTGACTGTGTGCAGGGATGGGGTGGATAACAGGGAGATGTCAAACGATGGTGCAGTTACGGCCTCTGACAACCCTGTCTGTGCCTCAACACACCTATCATTATTTTCAGTATCTGTATGGACACCAACATCTGAATGCATGCAGAAATGACCCTGAACCACCTCACCACCTGTGAGGGGAAAACAAGAAATGCACTTTAAGACCTGTATGTCATTGCTTAACAGTACACACACACACACACACACACACACACACACACACACACACACACACACACACACACACACACACACACACACACATACCCTGACATTCAACCTTGATACTTACCTGTCCCTGAGTTTACAGACTGTCCCAAGTTTATTCACTTAAGTTCGTCATCCTGCATCACACTTGGAAACTTACACCCATTAATACCAATCATTAACATATCATTCTTCTAATTGCCTAGGCAAGTGATCACAAAACATGACCTGTTACTCCATTACCTCTTTGTTTTGATTGGAGTCGGTTCTACAGGGACTCACTGCTGTCATCCAGTGTTCACCATTCTTTTGTCCAGACATCGTGAGCATGGCCCCCATATGTTAGGTGCTTCTACAGTCACTCAATAATGTCATGCACTGGAGTGTCATATTTAACTATTGCTCAGTAGATGCAAGATCTGTTGCTTTACTAACTTATTATGTGGACAACAGTAATATTTGGATACACTCACTGGTGTTGTCTAGTAATTACCCAATGCATCTGTAGTGCTGCATACGTGGATATTCTTTCACCTTTCTGCTGATTGCAATTTTAGCAGTATACCTGGTGTCTAGTTTCCCTCCCAATGCATGTTCCATGCTACAGACCTTAATATACTATCAGCTGTCCTGAGAGTACATATCAGACAAGTATTCCTGGTGTTCTCATGTGTCAGTCCATGTCCATGTACTGCACGATTCCAAAGGGAAGTCGAGACATATGAACAACACCACAATCACACGTGCATGCATGGACACACACACAAACACACACACACGTACACACACACATCCTACATGCATCAAGCCCCCTCCACTCCACCAGATTGCACTTACAGAAAAAATAACCCCCCCCCCACCACCACCACCCACACACACACACACACACACACACACACACACACACATTTACAGGTGAGGATGCATGAAGATATTACAGACAGACCTCTCATTACCCATCTGTCAACATGCATAACATATGGCACTCAACAGCATGCAGTGCAGGTATAGTCAATCCATGCTAGCAACAGTATACATGTGTGTGATGCATGGGCTGTGTTAGAAGGTGATGCCCTCTCCCCTGGAAAACACTGCACCCATGTACTCAGTATTGCTGTGCACCTGTTCACCACCCTGCCATGTACTGTGTACCATACCTCACTAGTGTACACACCATTGCTGAATGTATATTACTGTATCAGGAGTGTATACACCCTTATTGATATGACACTCTCTTCCTTGATATGCCATGGGACCACATTACTCCATATGCTAACATTACATGAGCCTGATATGTGACTTATGTCCTGTACAATCAAATGCAGTGTCAAACAAATGTGTTAGTTGTGCTGATGCTGATTGAGATGCATACACTTGGTGGGTGCATATGTGTGCACGCCCTTATCATGATGGTTTGTTGCACCTACTGTTATGTGTACTACAGCAGTCACTATTCCTGGCAGGGGTATAGTAGCATGGGCCATCTGCATTTGCCAGTATATGGTCAGTCTGCCCTACACATGATTGCATGATTGCAAGGTCAACTCATGTGCACATCCCTTGGAGTTCACACACTGCTGTCACTATTGCTGTGGAGTCAGCGTTATGTCTGCCACAACTCCTGACCCTGATTGTGTGCAGATACAGCCATTCGTAGCATCCTTTGGATCCCTGCTGCAGTGCACTGTTGTGTCATGATGAAACCCCTTCCCCACCTTCAGCCTTTGTGCAGATGCTTGACAACTATGGCCTACACATGTGTGCCAGTTTGCAGTGTCCCAAACACTGAATACCATGTGCAACAGCCTAGTCCCAGCTAATGAATGGCAAACATACAGGTGTACATTGGCTCTGGCATGGTACAAATGGGGATGGTTGGCCTGAGGTGGGGTGAGGTGTTGGTTGTGCAGCACATGTATCTTACATGATACTGTCTGTGGGTTTCCAACATGGTCTTGGTACACCAGTACACATTGCAACACATGCCTTTTGGGGACCTCTTCTGTTATGCATATGCTACCTGTAGAGAGGCCTGGCTGATGTTTCCTGTGGTACAACTGTCACATCTGATTACGCTAACCTACGGGCCACACATTTGCAGAGTCCAGGCAATTGCTGACATGGGTAATGCACAGCTAGTATTTGCTAGACATTCCTGCACCCCCTCAGTGTTGTGGCATGCTACTAGGCAGCCTGCATGACCAGTTTGCTACATGTGACATCATCTGTCTTGGATGGCCACCTGTTTATTTCCTACATTATTCCTGTCCCATACATCCTCGCCACATACATGACTGCACTGTTTGCCATGGTATATGCAATGGTGAGGTATGGCTACATGTCCAACTCCTGGGTGCTACTTGTTGGGTATGGGGTCCATGCCATGGCATGTAAGATGTATGCAAGCCACAGTGACCTCTGTTGAAAGTAAGTGGGCACATTTGATGGCTAAACATCTTGGACAGCAGATCATTTCTTGGTGTGACATTAGGGACATGTACTTGCTGAAAGGTGGGTTTCCATGACAAATGCATGTGGTCAGTACCTCAACAGCTGCTTCCACTATATTTTATCTGGAGTGTGTGCACACATATGCTTCCAGTGTTTGTGAAGGTATGTATTCCCCATATTTGCTGTCCTAGCATACGATTCCATATTACACATTCATTGCTCATGTTTGGACCACATTGCAGGTTGTAAGGGTTGTGGACTGCAGTATTGTGATACGCCATAGTGTAGATATGTACCAGTTGCCATTGTAATACTAGTATATACACTGTTTTAGCACTGTATAAGGGTGATGTGTCACACATGTCCCTACTGTAGGCCATTTGTTCCACCATTATGTTCATCTCTGTGCACACATTTTGCAATGACAGGATGTTAGTTATATTGCAGGGGTTTGACATACCTTCAGATACACCATCATGGTGACCACTGTGATGCAATGCAGTTAACAGCAACAATACTTGAACATGTACAGCATGCATTATGGGTAGGTGTGTTAAATGTGTGCATGGAATATACCATAGCCATAACATGACAGGTGTATTGGCAGACCTGAACAAACACCATACTCACCAGCTATAGGCTGCTGCCTTGGAGGTATACCAGAGGAACCTACATAAGTGTGTGAGAGATGTGATGTCAGTAGCCACAGCTGTGGCATTGCTACAGGGTGGGTGCAACATTACAGTACATCAACAGTACAAGCCCACAATACTACAGATTATGCACATCTGTTTATTACTACTACGCACCAACAGACAATATATATGTCATCTCACATATGCATGATCTAACTGTACAGATGTGGATGGATACAATTACTGCTGTACATATATACTGATGTGCCCTGTGGCCTAACCTGCATGCTGCTCTGCCATTGAATGGGTAGCAACCACCTCCACTATGCTCTCCACCAGGTGTTGTGTGTGCAGGCAGGCAGGTGCCCCAAGGCTGGCAAGGAGCTCCTCAACATGTGTCAAGGGGGGGCTGGATAGAATGACCCCCACTGTTGTGAGCTGACCCCCCCATGACTGCAGCAGTATGCTGATGGGCATTGCAACATAGGTCTGTGCAACAATGCCAGACCTGCTCATAACTATGGTTATGCAGGCCGACATAATTTACCCTGTAGAGAAGATTGT